>NC_033794.1:1806807-1833165 GCF_001876935.1 Asparagus officinalis | reverse complement strand
GACGTAGCCGGAGAGGGGGAGGCGCTCGAGGAGAGGATCTGGGAGGTCCCGGCCATGGAGGATCGGGGAGGCTAGGGTTTCCATTGAGATCTTTTTTGGAGGAAATGAGGAGGATGAAACTTCTTTAGTCTTTTGAAGAATGAACTTGTGCCTCGATGTTGGCTCCGGCCTAATCCAACAGGCATGGCCCGGTTGTATTTTTTGTTTTGTTAATTTATCTTTACAATCATCTCAAAAACTCACTGATTTACTGCTCAAAGATGAACTATGCAGGATTTATAGTAGAAATAGTGAAGCTGACTTATATGAATATTTTGTAATACACACACACAAAAAACCAAGTTAATTGCAACTTCAATTTTTTGTAATACACACACACAAAAAACCAAGTTAATTGCAACTTCAATATTTTGTAATACACACGCACAAAATAACAGATTATTTTTGAACTTCAATGTTCATCATTTCATAGGTATCTACAAATTTTGTTCGGTATTGTTCATTCAACCCAATGATAATTAATTTTGACTATTTCAAAATCCATGATTTTGATGGGATAAACCTACACCTTGACAATTTTTGTTTGACTCGCATCAATGATATGTAACTATACACACTTCAAAATTTTCACGATATTCTTGAATTAACCCACGATTTTTTCAATTTTATTTAGTTTCAACCCAATGACAAATAAATATGTATACTTCACAAATCAAGATATTCATTGGGTATAACCAACAAATTTTATCAATTTTTGTTTGTTCCAACCTAATGGCAATTGACTATGCTTACCAAAATATTTGTAGTTTTCATAGGCTAAAACCCACATTTGTGACTATTTTTATCAGTTTCAACCTAAACAATTAAATTTTCAACAAAAAATCATGATTTTCACTGGGCTATAACCCATAATTTTCATCTATACTCGCTCTTCGAGCCAATGACAAATAAGTTGGCATACTTCAAAATTCGCAAGTATTCATGGGTTAATTCACGATTTTTGTCCATTTTTTGTGCATATTTCAAAATTCGTGATTTAATGGGCTATAACCCACGTTATTTGCTCATTTTTGTTTGTTCCACCCAATGACAATTAATCATGCATACTAAAAAATTTATAGGTTATCGCCACCATTTGTCTTATTTTGTTAGCTTCAACCCAATTAAAATTAAATTTTCTTTCATAAAAAATTGAAATTTCACGAGCTACACCCAACAATTTTTGTCAAATTTCATTCTTTGACCAATTGGCAAATAAGTATGCATACTACAAACTTCATGGTTTCACATATTGTCATACTGTCTACGATTCTTATCCTTTTTGTTTGTTTCGTCCGAATAACAACTAATGGTTCAAACTTCAATATTTCCGATTTTCATGTGCTATAACTCATAATTTTTTGTCCATCATCGTTCGTTGGACCCAATGACAATTAATTATGCCTACTTTAAAGTTAGCAATGTTGATGGATAAACGCACAAGTTTTGCAATTTTTGTTAGTTTTGTCACTATGAAAATTAATTATACCTACTTCAAAATCGCAATTCTCATGGGCTATAAAGAATGATTTTCGTCAATCTTCATTCGCTTTGACCCAATGGCAGTCAACTATGAGTACCCCAAGATCTTTGTCATGGAATTTCATAGATATATAACCCACATATGTAATTTTCATTGACTATTATCCACGATTTTCAAAATTCGTGAATTTCAGAGACGTATATGACCCATGATATTTTTCAATCTTCGTTAGTTATAACCCAATGACCAATAAATATGCGTGCTTCAAATTTCAAGATTTTCATTAGTAAAAACCCATGGTATCTTCTCATTTTCGTCCATTTTAACCTAATGGCAATTAATCATGCGTACATAAAAATTCGCAATTTTCATGGGTTTAAACCCATGATTTTAGTATATTTTTGTTAGCATCGACCCAATGACAATTAAATTTTCTTTCATAAAAAATTGTGATTTTTGTGGGCTATAACTCACGACTTTAGTCAATTATCGATATTCGACCCAATGACAAATAAGTATGCACACAGTGTTTTCAAAGGCGCGCGCCTCATGCGCCTTACGATGCGGGGCGGTGGCGAAGCGCCCCACATCTGATGCAGCAGCGCCTTTTGCGCCTCATGGACATCCGTACTTTGTGTAGGATGCATGTAGTACATTTTCTCATATAGTTTTGTTTGTTAACATTTCAATCGAGTCTTTATACTTGATATTCCATATCCCAAAAAACAAAATAAATCCATTGTTTGTTAACATTTCAATCGAGTCTTTATACTTGATATTCCATATCCCAAAAAACAAAATAAATCCATTGGACCTTTTTAATAACCTTCAATTGAGGACCATTACTAATCCTTTGTTTGGATATTAGTCTTGAATTAACATTTGATTTTAAAATTTATGAAATTTGCTATTATGTTGGGTGTTAGCATTAGAAATTAAGATAATATATTATGATTTTGTAGTAAGATATTATTTATCATGACATTTTTCATGTAAATTCTAAAAACATGTTCTTTCACGCTTGATTACATATATTAAAATATTATGTGTGCGGCATGCGCCTCGCATCACTCGGGTGCGCGTATCGCGTTGCGTCTTGCGCATGTGCGCTTAAAGATGCTTTGCGCCCCGCATTGCGCCTCGCGCATTAACACTATATGCGCACGTCAAAATTTGTCAAGCTTTGCAATATTTATGGACCCCATGACTTTTTGGATCCAATGACAAGTATGTGTACTTCAAACTTCATGATTTTTGTTAATTTTGATCGTTATAACCCACAATTTTAGTCCATTTTGTTCATTTCAATCCAATAGCAATTAACTAAGCATATTCAAAATTCGCGATTTTGTGAGCTATAACCTGCGATATTTGCTCGCTTTCGTTCGTCATGATCCAATGACAAGTAGACAAAAATACCAAAATTGTTTTTTAATTGAAAGAGAAAAAGGATACCTTAAGTTAGCAATCCTAAAATCTATTATGTACAATAGGTGGCTACAAAAAAGAAAAATATAGTGAATCCAATTATAGTTTAAAAGAGAAGCGCTTTTCAAAAAGGAATGAACTCAAATGCTTGGAAAGATGGCTGAAATAGACTAGTAACACTTAGACTGAAGAAGAGACTTTCATTGAACTTTCTGTATCGGAGAATCAAAGCTAAGAAAACAATGTCTAAAAACACCATTATAACAAGATTTTTTATAACAAGATAACTATGTTGGCCATCACTAGTGAGTAACTTAATCATCATATAAAGTATTAAAATTTTTCAATATCTTGATGGATACATGATATATATGATCGTGTATGACGGTCCTTTGTTGGCCTTAGACACTCACAAAAGGCCAACCTAAAACCCATCAATCGCTTTATGTCCATATCGGTCCTTTGTTGGCCTTAGACACTCACAAAAGGCCAACCTAAAACCCATCAATCGCTTTATGTCCATATTTACAGCAAGATCTATCTCAAAGATCCCACCAAGAATTAGGACATGCAATGTAGTCTACCCTAAAAGACAATGTGATGTAGAACACACAGCAGACATGTTTATGTCAAAGTAGGACAGTCGCAAGCCCAAATGCGGGCCTGGTCGAAGAAAATAACATGTTTCGAAGAAACGGCCGTAACTTTCAAACCGTATGTCGGAATTGGACAAATTATATATGAAAATCGACTATCTCGACGAGACGGAGCCATCCAAACCAACCCCTTTGGGTTCGGTTTGCGTTCTCATATTCGCCAAATTCCTTACGGTTTGAGAGATAATTACAATTTTGTCCGTTTTTACTATTTTTAGTAATAATTTAGGAGTCTGTTTTGTTTAGGAAACAAATCCGATTTGATCTCAGGTTTGACCGGTGGACTTTCCTATTCATAAGGAGTCTTTTTAGGAGTTTTAATGTTTTAGGAATTCTTTACCATTTTTGGCAAGTTGAGTCCTTGTAGGAATTAGAGTCCTTGTAGGAGTATTGTTTCTTTTTCTATTTAAGAAGAGTCTTGTAAGCCCTTAGAGGCATAACTTTTGATTAATAAAATTTTGTTTTTCCTCAATATTTCTTCGTGGATTCGAAGCTCTTCGTGGATTCGAAGATCGTTCTTTGTGGATTCAGAGAACACCCTTGGTGGATTCCGAGGTTACAACTTCCGCGCTGCGTCAATTAGTATCAGAGACTTGTTCCTCCGATCCGATAGCAGGTGATGAAGCCCCTTATCTCTCGAACTGAGTTCGACGTGCTAAAGACCGATGTTAATCAGATGAAGACTGTCGTGGAGCGAATAGCAGCGGCAGTAGAGCGTCTGGAGATTGCAGGAGATCGAAATCGCGTTGATGGTCGCCAACGACGTGAACCGACTCCGTATGAAGATTCCGACAGCGAGGAAGATCACTATGCACCCCCACGCCGTGGTGTTTATCGCAGAGACCGACGACAAAGGGATAATTATGACGCTGGAGGTTTCAAGATGAAGATGGATCTGCCATCTTTCAACGGGCAACTTCATATTGAAGAGTTTCTCGACTTGATTGCAGAAGTAGAGAGGTTCTTTGAGTATATGGAGATCCCTGAAGAACGTAAGATTAAATTGGTGGCCTACAGACTCAAAGGTGGAGCTTCGGCTTGGTGGGAGTCTGTTTGTCTGAATCGATCTCGTCAAGGAAAGCCGAAGGTCGATAGGTGGGAAAAGATGAAGAAGCTACTGAGAGCCCGTTTCTTACCAAGTGATTATGAACAAGTTTTATTTGGGCAGTATCAGAATTGTAGGCAAGGTGGAAGAACCGTGGATGAGTATACGCAGGAGTTCTATCGACTGTCATCCCGCAACAATTTACACGAGAGCGAGACGCAGCAGATGTCTCGATACATTGGGGGATTAAGGATAGCGATTCAAGATCGTGTATCTTTGCAGCAGACCTATACATTGGCAGACACAGTTAGCCTAGCCGAGAAGGTGGAGCGACAGCTTGGACGAAATAGTAAAGGATCGTGGGCAGCTTCTGACGGTTCGCGCACGAACTTTAATCGTGGTGGGAATAAAAAGTCTCAAACTGTTCCTGATCAAGATTCTACGACAGAGAAGGGCAAGGGGCCAGCGACAACCGCAGCGAAGAAGCCTACTCCAGCGAACCCTTATGCCAAACCTGACCCGATCAAGTGTTATAGATGCGGACAGCTAGGTCATCGTTCCAATCAGTGCCCTAAAAGAGGTACTGTGAACATGGTGAATCATGAAGATGAGGATACAGACCGAGACAATGTTGAAGACTATGATGATGGGTTGGATGCTGATGATGGGGAACAACTCTCATGTGTTGTGCGGCGACTATTGTTGGCTCCAAAGGCAGAAGAACCACCACAGAGGCATAATATCTTTCGAACGAGATGTACGGTGCAATAGAAGATCTGCGATGTCATCATTAATAGTGGGAGCAGCGAGAATATTGTATCTCGGCGCATGGTGGAGAAGTTAGGGCTGAAGACGGAAAAGCATCCTGCTCCTTACAAGATCGGCTGGATTCGCAAGGGTAATGACGTACAGGTTGATGAAGTGTGTCGGGTATCCTTTTCCATTGGCCGAACTTATGTGGATGAGGCATTGTGCGATGTAGTAGAGATGGATGCATGTCATATGTTGTTAGGCAGACCTTGGCAGTTTGATGTTGATGCCACGCATAGAGGGAAAGATAACGTCTACATCTTTAAGAAGGATGGTCGCCGAATTGTGCTCAAGCCTCTAACCGAGAAGGGACCTGTAAAAACTATTGTGGCTGAAAAGAAGAATTTCTTGGTCGTTGACAATGAAGACTTTATGAAAGATGTGAAGCAATCTGATGAGATTTATGCCCTTGTAGTTTCGGGAAAAGAGGAGTCTGCCACTGTCGAAACTCCACATGAAGTACAGACCCTCTTACAACAGTTTGATGCAGTTATGCCTGATGATCTTCCTTCTGAATTACCCATGCTTAGGGACGTTCAACATCAGATCGACCTTATCCCTGGATCCCAACTACCAAATCTGTCACACTATAGGATGAGTCCGAAGGAAGGAGAGATTTTGCAGAAGCAGGTGGATGATCTCATCCAGAAGGGCCTTATACGACCTAGCATGAGTCCGTGTGCAGTGCCAGCACTACTAGTCCCAAAGAAGAACGGAGAGTGGCGTATGTGTGTGGACAGTAGGGCTATCAACAAGATTACGGTGAAGTACAGATTTCCTATTCCACGCTTGGAAGACATGCTAGACATGTTATCTGGTTCAAAGGTGTTCTCCAAGATAGATCTCAAGAGCGGCTATCATCAGATTCGGATTAGGGAAGGAGATGAGTGGAAGACTGCTTTCAAGACAAAAGAAGGCATGTACGAGTGGTTAGTCATGCCTTTGGGTCTTTCTAATGCCCCTAACACTTTCATGCGATTGATGAATTAGGTATTAAAACCCTTTATCGGCAAGTTCGTCGTAGTTTACTTTGATGATATCCTGATTTATAGCCAGAGTGGGGCTGCACATCTGGACCACTTGAGGGAGGTACTAACAGTTTTGCAGAAGAATAAGTTGTACATTAATCTGAAGAAGTGCAACTTCATGACCAGTAGCCTCGTGTTTCTAGGCTTTGTTGTTAGTGCAGAGGGTATTCATGTTGATGAAGAGAAGGTTCGTGCTATTAGAGATTGGCCTACCCCGAAGACTGTCAGCGAAGTTCGTAGTTTTCATGGCCTAGCAACATTCTATAGGAGATTTGTAAGAAATTTCAGCAGCATTGTAGCACCTATAACTGAATGCATGAAGAAAGGAAAGTTCAATTGGGGGGAAGAAGCAGATCGTAGCTTTGCACTGATCAAGGAGAAGTTGTCCACCGCACCTGTGCTTGCACTTCCAGATTTTCAAAAAGTCTTTGAAGTTGATTGTGATGCGTCCATCATAGGAATTGGTGGTGTTTTATCTCAGGAGGGGCGTCCAGTTGCCTTTTACAGTGAGAAACTAAGCGAAGCTCGGCAGAAGTGGACCACATATGAGCTGGAATTATATGCCATAGTTCAGTCTTTGAAGCATTGGGAGCACTATTTGATCTCGAGAGAGTTTTTGCTTCACATTGATCTAGCCCCGCTGCCTAAACTTCCTGGACAGAGTGTTCCTGCAGATCATATGGTTGAAAAGATACGTGCTATTCAGTAGGAGGTGAAGTAGAAGATAGAACAGTCTAATACTAAGTATAAAGCCGAAGCTGATCAACACAGAAGGAGGAAGGTGTTTGAAGAAGGAGACATGGTGATGGTGTTTCTGCGAAAAGAACATTTTCCCGTGGGTACTTACAACAAGCTGAAGAATAAGAAGCATGGTCCATGCAAAATACTGAAGAAGATTAGCGACAACGCTTATGTGGTTGACCTTCCTACAGATTTGGGTATTTCTCCTAGTTTTAATGTTGCAGATTTGTTTGAGTATTACCCACCAGAAACAGCTGTTCATGCAAGTGTAAGCTCGGGATCGAGCTCTTTTCAAGCAGGGATGACTGATGTAAAACACACAGCAGACATGTTTATGTCAAAGTGAGACAGTCGCAAGCCCAAATACGGGCCTGGTCGAAGAAAATAACATGTTTCGAAGAAACGACCGTAACTTTCAAACCGTATGTCGGAATTGGACGAATTATATATAAAAATCGACTATCTCGACGAGACGGAGCCATCCAAACCAACCCCTTTGGGTTCGGTTTGCGTTCTCATATTCGCCAAATTCCTTACGGTTTGAGAGATAATTACAATTTTGTCCGTTTTTACTATTTTTAGTAATAATTTAGGAGTCTGTTTTGTTTAGGAAACAAATCCGATTTGATCTCAGATTTGACCGGTGGACTTTCCTATTCACAAGGAGTCTTTTTAGGAGTTTTAATGTTTTAGGAATTCTTTACCATTTTTGATAAGTTGAGAGTCCTTGTAGGAATTAGAGTCCTTGTAGGAGTCTTGTTTCTTTTTCTATTTAAGAAGAGTCTTGTAAGCCCTTAGAGGCATAACTTTTGATTAATAAAATTTTGTTTTTCCTCAATATTTCTTCGTGGATTCGAAGCTCTTCGTGGATTCGAAGATCGTTCTTTGTAGATTCAGAGAACACCTTTGGTGGATTCCAAGGTTACAACTTCCGCGCTGCGTCACAATGCCAAGTAATGAAAGACACGAAAATAAGAATTAACATTCTAAATATTAGCGCCATAATGGCATGCAAATCAAGCAAATAGAATTGATCAATATGAAGCAAAAGAACAATGTAATGTAACTGACCATAAGCAAAATAACATTCTTAAGGATCTTTCTCTGAGCCAATTTAGTTAAGAGTAAGCAATCATTATACACCATTACAATATCAGATTCCACTGAAAGTAAAAAAAATGAGGGCCTCGAAAAGAAAATCATAGAGAGATCTTATCACCATATGTATTATAGCATCAAATTATATATGTATGCGTGTATACATACATACGTATGTGTGTGTGCGCGCGCGCATACACATAAACACATGCACGCACCCACGCACGCATACATACACACGCACACACACATACATGAACATATACATACATGCATGCACGCATACACACACATACATACATACATACATATGTAAATACCTATGTACATGCACACATGCATACACATATAAATACAAACATACTTACGTATAAACGTACATACGCACGCATGTACGCACACGCGCACACATACACACATATATACACACAAACATACACGTACATATATATTCATACATATGTGATTTTGATGATTTAACATTATTTGCAGGAATAGTTTGGAGTTATTTATGGCAAACACCATGTTGGATGTCACCAAACAACATTCTTAGTAAACGGTTGGTGTCTTGATATCATTTACAGATATAACTAGGGTACAATAAAAACTAGCATATTCTTGATGCTCAATAAACTGTGTGAAGTTTTCAGATGCTCAATCTAGGAGATCATTTAGGTGTCAAATAAAAGTGATTTGAATAAGCAACTGAAACATGAACATAATAGGCATCACATAATTGCAGTAGCTACAACCACAAAAAATGAAGCATGAGCTGGTTCAATCTAGAAATGCGTGACAGCATTTGAAACAGCATCGCGCTTATTCTAATTTTAACCATGACTGTTGTGGCAACTACGTATCTTCACCTTGACTAGCTCACCAACTAAAAAGAATAACAATTAAAACTGAAACCAGGATGGGACTAAGCAACACTGCATCCAATGACTAACATAAGCTGAAAATTTAACACAAACGCGCATACAATTTATATAACTTTGAATTTAAAGAACGTAAGCTTTAACCAACAGGAAAGGACGTGCACCTCGAATCCAAAGACTAACATCAGCGGGGCATGAATAGTTCCTCAAAACAATACTCAATCCGCAAGGTATTACCTCGGAAATGGCATGTCTGTCATCACCGATGTACTACCTAAATCAAACACCCTCCAACTGCCAACAATGAAAAAGACCGACCCTAATAAATCGCAAGCACTCGATCACCGATGCTCTCCGCCTTCACCCACATCTTTCAGCCAGAGATCCGCTCTAAACAGCTCAAGCCTAGTAGTTTCTCTGCAGTTATTCTTGTCGTACTCAAAAATCTCCTTAATAAGCAATGGCTCCTTATCAAATCCCACCAAATCAGCACGCCTGTGCTTGCATCTAGTTTCCTTGCTCATCTGAAAGTATTGGAATTGATTGGCACCGAAGGGAGCTGGATCTTAGCGCCAGAGATTGGAATTGATGGCGTCGTTATGGGGTTGATAAGGACGGAACCAGCCGGAGAGGGGGAGGCGCTCGAGGAGAGGATCTGGGAGGTCCCGGCCATGGAGGATCGGGGAGGCTAGGGTTTCCATTGAGATCTTTTGGAGGAAATGAGGAGGACGAAACTTCTTTAGTCCTTTGAAGAATGAACTTGGGCCTCGATGCTGGCTCCGGCCCAATCCAACAGACATGGCCCGGTTGTATATTTTGTTTTGTTAATTTATCTTTACAATCATCTCAAAACTCACTGATTTACTGCCCAAAGATGAACTATGCAGGATTTCTAGTAGAAATAGTGAAGCTGACTTATATGAATATTTTGTAATACACACACACAAAAAAAAACCAAGTTAATTGCAACTTCAATTATACCCCACAACCAAGTTCACCCAAAAAAAAATTGTGTTCCAAGGCACGGGTCAACTACAAACCTCATAGATTAAAAAAAAATTAAATTGAATCAAATAACAGCAACTATAGGAACCATTGACTAACTGCGCTAATGTGCAACTCATAGTTGTATTGCAAACGCATTTGCAATGAACCAATCAGTCCTTATTTTTATGAGGCGGCCGAGAACCGAACCCAGGATAGCGGGAGCTATATTGAAACCTCCCAACCATCCGGGTCATCAACAGTGCTCGAACCGAACAGTCATTTAACCTACGATCCCATCGCACGTCATATTTACAATGGAGTTACATCTTTAGCAACGGAGTCGATGTTGTTCATGATCAAAGAAGACAATCTTCCAACTTTTTAATAAAAAAATGTTGTCTGAACAAATGTCGAGAAACCCAATCAATATTTATGCTGCAGGGATATGGCATGCTGATATTGAGCAATACGCACCAATGGTAACTTCTAGAGTGTTGCTACAGAGACCCCAAAATAGGGGACCATATATGAGACAGGTGAGGTGTCGCATCGATACACTGTTTGAATAGTGCATCACGGGACAGTGAGGCAATACTTTACATGTCCCACTCAGAGTCCCCTATTTTGGGTCCCATCGCACGTCATACTTACAATGGAGTTACATCTTTAGCGATGGAGTCGATGTTGTTCCTGATCAAAGAAGACAATCTTCCAACTTTTAAATAAATAAAAATGTTGTCTGGACAAATGTCGAGAAACCCAATCAATTATGCTGCAGGGATATGGCATGCTGATATTGAACAATACGCACCAATGATAACTTCTCAACCCTATATATAGCAATAGTTGTTTCATGAGCAATAATATGAAACTCATATCCACCGCTTAGAAAAGAAAAAAAAACTTGCTATGAAACACTATTGTAGAAGAAAAAAAAAAGGATTATTTGCCCTAAAGAAGTCTATATGCACAGTGATAACAATCATTTAGTGTGATACCCCAAGATAGTCAACATAGTCAATTCGGTTGATCATCAAATACCATATGTGAAACCGAAATTTTATTCTGGACGAACAAATATAAAGCAAAAAAAAATCAATCATGTGGATATAAATACCAAATATGTTAAGACAACAAAATATTGTTCCCAGCTTAGCATTATTTACTTGTGTTTTATTTTTATTTTTAAGGCAACAAAATATGGTACATGCCGTTAGGCAAGGGGAGGGTGGTGGTGCAGGAGGTTATGGGAGGTTCGAGGAAGGGACAAGTTCCGCCATTGTCAATTGGAGTTGACGGTCGAAGTAGAGAACAATTGAGACCATTTAGTTTTTTTTTAAGGAGAAGGGGGGCATTCTGGGGTTTTTTGAAATAAATTACACTGATAGGGACACATATGAGCTGGAGGGGGGTGATTGATATATTACAAAATTTGATTTTAGGGGTATTAAATTTGTTGACTTATTCTTAGAAGCAATAATATTAAACGCAACTAGTATGTTTGTTTCTTTGAAAACGCTACTTTCGAGAAGAAAAGTTCCCCTCCTTCATAAATGGTATCACAAGTTGCGTTTTAATACTAGAAAATAGCATGGAGTTTTCTGATTTTGGATGTTATTATCATCTCATACAAACGTAAAAAAATTTCACTCAGATATTTTTTTCATGATACTTAGAGCATCTCCAACCATAAAACCCAAAATGGTGTAGTTTTTACACCAAGTTGGTGTAGTTTTTACACCAAATCACTATTCCATCTCCAACCCATTACACCAAATGTTACACCAAAAAGAATATTCTTTTTATTATTCTTATCTTTTAACATTTTTATCTATTTAAAATATTTAACAAATTATATAATTATCTTTTAACATTTTTATCTATTTAAAATATTTAACAAATTATATAATTATATAATACATTACATATAATTATATAATACATATTATAATCTAAATGGTGTAGTTTTTCTTATTTCTTAATTTGGTTCTAGTATTATGAAATTTTAAGTGTTTGGATTAAATTATCTATTTTTCCTTTTTGAATTTTATTTTAATAATTATTTTATACTCTAATTTTATTATAATAGTTAATATAAAATAATATATATTATTAATATATAAATATAAAAAACAAAAGCAAAAAGAATAAAGTATAGAAAAAAGCAAAAAGAAAAGAAAATATGAATAAAAGAATAAAGTTTAGGAAAAAAAAGCAAAAAAAAAAAAATACTCGCGTTATTGCTATAGTGTTGTGCCATTCCTGACGCAACACTGTAGCAGCCCATCAATTTGGCGTCGAGTTTACCGCTTGGTTGGAGGGAGCAATCGGCTTCAACTTGGCGTTTTGCGTCAATTTGAAGCTACATTGGAGAAGCTCTTACATGCTAGTTTTAAAGATTTCTAACATTTACTATTTGTTAAAACTTTCATTAGAAACATCTCAGCTCTATTTTAAACTAAAATTAGAATAAGTTTGAAATTTTTTGGTTAAGTTAATATCAAATTTAACAAATATTGATAGTTAAAAAGCTCTAAAACTAGGATGTAAATACGTAAAGAGAAACTTTTGGGTAAAAATCCTTAAGTTTGCATGACCGATGGTAGTAACGTGCAAAATTTAAAAACTTTATGGTGGTTTTCATACAAAATTACAACTTGCAGTATTTAATTCCCAAAACCGAAACTTTATGGTATTTTTGTACGATTTAGCCTCAGATACTAGAATTCATTAACGACATCTATGTGTATACGTGTGCGTAAATCATTTCTAAATTTGGCTGTTTGCTGTTATAAGTTGCTTATCCAATCCGCGCGCCAAGGACCAGTCTCAGACCTCGACGATCAACCGCCGGTTTGTCTCGCATTATATAACCCTGGAAAATGATCTTGCCAATGACTCCCCATTTTCTTCCATCTCTTCGATCTTCTCTCTCGAGGAGAACTTACCAAATCCGACTCCTGGAACTCGAATTCGAGCTCAAAATGAGATCTTTTAGGGTTTCCTTTGCTCAGTTGCGCTCCTGATGGCCCTAATTTTGCTGGGTTTCTTGTTTCTGATACAGTCATCGAATTCAGTTGAGACCCATTTGGGGGTTTGTGGATCGGATCGAGTTGGGTTTGTGAAATCATCAGATGGGTATCAGCTGTTTGTTAATGAGAAGAGGGTTGAAGATCAATTTTTGATTTGTGAGGCTTTGGGCTTCTATTTTGGACGTGGATGTTTGTTTGATGCTGAAGAATGGGGAAGCATCTGGGAGAAGCACTGTGATCGGAAATTCAGTCGCCAAAGTGCAATTTCTGGTAATTTATCATCAAATGGATCATGTCGTCGCTTGTTATTGTTTTCGTGCATTGATGTGGTTGACTTTCAGCCTTTTTGGTTGTAGATGATATATATTATCTGTGTTTGACTCTTTGAAATTGATGATTTTTTTTCTTAATTTTATTGAAAATTCCAGAACTTGGATAGTAAGATATAGGTTCTCCATTTGCATAGGGAGCTACAGTTTGATTGATTAACCAAGGGCCTTCAATATCTGTTGTTGGCTAATTTTATTAATTAAGGCTTTAGTGGAATAAGTGAGCACATGTTCTAATATATGAAATTAGTGCTCGTAATTAATATGCATCATTTTCCCTGATTGAATGTTCTAGGACTCCTTTCTTTGGCCTACAAGAATTTGATCCAGAGTTGGTCCTTAATATCATGTTCTTGTTAGTTTGTAGCATTTCTATGACTGATAATTAAAGCATTGTCTCTCTTATGTGCATTATGACAAAAGTTTGATCATGCAACGAGAAAAGTGTTTCATTAATCTGATATTGGTTTTTTTTTTATGTATTGAATTGCCATTAATTACGTTGTTTAGAGACCTCACCCTCCGAATATGCTTTCTTGTTGAGTTTCCAGTTTAAATTTTTTTTTAGCAATGTGATAACAGAGTTAATCTCAACTCAGAATGATGTTTTCCCCTTCTTATCCTTTACATTATAGCAAACTTTCGTCAAGTGGAAGGGAGAAAACTATTGCAACGAACACCAGCAAATACCTCCATCTCTAATCAGTTACATAGAAAGGATCAACAGGAAGAGAAGACTTTGGCACCTGCAACAATGGCTCTGGCTATACCCGGAGCTTTCCTCTTGTGTTGTGCTCTAATGTGTCCATGTTTCTATGCCAAGAAGAAGGAATCCAGCGAGCAGAATATTATGTCTACAGAGATGGACTTAAGTAAGTCGTATAGCTATTTTTTCATAGTTTGTGTTCATCTTTTCATAATTTCTTTAAATGAGCTCTTTTATGCTATCACTGGAAAAACCATTCTAGTTAATAGAATAAGTTCATGCTCATCCAATAAATGTAGAATGCAATCTTTTATGGTTCATTTTGATGCTTCGTATCTATATAAGAGATCCTACTCTCTGAGGGGTCTGAGTGTTTCTTGTTAATAGTAAATAATCTATTCTATTTCATGTAGGTGAGGCTATGTAGAGTTCCAAATTTTGAAAGATGAATACCGAGTTTTATGGATTGTTGTATTGTTTCAGTTTACTTGTTTAAATGATTTTGTGACTGAATTTTTTTTCTTCCTAGATTCAGTTTCGACTTTGGAAGAAAAGACCCCAGCCTCTCCACTTGGAGTACCTCTTAGCCCATCTCGGTTTGCAATGTCGCCGCAATTGAACAGGATGGGATCAATTCATCTCAGTGTTAGCCAAATTATGAAAGCCACACATGATTTTTCACCTTCATTAAAGCTTGGTGAAGGTACATTTGGCACTGTTTACAAAGCTGTTTTGCCAAATGGTCAAATAGTTGCTGTCAAGCGAGCAAAAAAGGTACATCCCATCATTTCTTTATTTAGTCTTTTTACATGAAAGAATAAGACTTTTGTAGCTCTCCTGATAAGGATAGGAGTTTTCTATAGATTATTTATGACTTCTTATAATATATTTTTTCCACTAATTTTTGTCCAGTTCTTGAACAAAGTGTGTTTTCTTTCATTAAATAGCAAGTCCTGTTTTCCTACATTCTGCAAGTCCTGTTTTCTTCCGTTAAATAGTGGTTGATGATTCTCTATTAACAACAATTATCAAACAGGAACAATTCTCTTCACTTCGAGATGAGTTTAGCAATGAAGTTGAGCTCCTCAGGAAAATCGATCATAGAAATTTAGTGAAGTTACTTGGATACACTGAAAAGGGAAATGAGCGTATAGTCATCACAGAATATGTGCCAAATGGCACTCTTCGAGAGCACCTGGATGGTAAGAATTCTACTCCGACATTAGGTAAATTTTGACTTTTTTTGTCATATGAAGACTAATATAGTTCTTTTATAAATAAATAAATAAAATTCTATATCAGGCCAGCATGGGAAGATTCTGGATTTTAATCAGCGACTTGAGATAGCTATAGATGTTGCTCATGCTCTGACTTATCTCCATCTATATGCGGGTAAGGCACGTATAACACATTTTTGGAGGAAAATCTTCGAATAAGAGATTCTTGTGCTTTGTTACTAAGATGAAAAAAATATGGCCATTTTTATTATTGATTTTGCCTTATGCTAGATGTTTATTTGACAGAAAAGCCAATAATCCACCGAGATGTGAAGTCATCAAACATCATGCTAACAGAAAGCTTCCGAGGCAAGGTATCTGACCTCGGGTTTGCTAGAATTGGTCCAACAGAAGCAGAGCAAACTCATATCTTAACCCAAGTGAAAGGAACAGCTGGGTACCTCGACCCAGAATACCTCAAGACTTACAAGCTGACGTCTAAAAGTGATGTTTTCTCTTTTGGGATATTGCTTATAGAGATTCTCTCAGCTCGAAGGCCTGTAGAGCTCAAAAAGAGCAACAATGAAAGGATTACTGTTCGTTGGGTAAGCTGATTAATGCAGCTGACTCCAAAATTTTGGTATAAGGTTGTTGTTATTGTTGTTGTTGTTGTTGTTGATGATTTTAACTGTGTTATTGGCCCTTATAGGCTTTCAAGAATTATAATGAAGGACATGGGATGGCGATATTGGATCCAATGCTGAAGGAAGCTGTAGATGGAGAAGTAGTAATGAAGATGCTCGATCTGGCATTTCAGTGTTCTGCACCAACTCGGGCAGATAGACCAGAGATGAAAGAAGTTGGAGAGAAGCTCTGGGAGATAAGGAAGCTCTATGGAAGAACTCGCAGAGGAAGATGAAGCGGCTGAAGGTCAATTTCCTTCATCGTAGTGATTGGAATGAGCTTTTTCATGTTTTTCGCCGGTGTAGAATGGCTTGAAATTGAATCAAAATTTCCAATATATGGTGTTTCATTTCTTGTGCAAGGATATGACACGACTTTACACATATAGTTGTAGGTGAAGAACAATAGATTGCGGGGGGCCTTCATAATCCTCTTTTTCATTGAAATGCAATGGACGTGATGACGATTTGATGCGATCCTGTTACTCTACAAAACTTGGCTACAAAGCCAGTAGGGGTGGCAATTTATGACCCAACCCATCAACCCGACCCGACCCGACCCATTTATATTGGGTATGGGTTAAGTTATATGGGTTGGGTCATAAATGGGTCAACCCGAATTTACCCGTTTATTAGATGGGTTGATCTACTGACCCGTCTACTGACCCGTCTAACACTCATCTAACCCGAATTTACCCAAGTGAACCACTACAGACCCGACTAACCCCTTCGTCTCTCTCAAACGAAGCCCTAGATTTCTCTCTCTCCTCTCGAGTAGCGAGGGGCGGCGAGGGGCGGCGAGCGGCAGCGATCCTCGAAGCTAAGTTCTCCTCTCTCCATCGGCGAGCGGTAGCGATCCTCGACGAGCGGCGAGGGGCAGCGCTCGAGTTCTCTCTCCATCAAGCAGCCATTGTTCTCTCTCTCTCCATCGAACTAGCGGCCATAGATCCTCGACGATCCTCGACGAGCGACGAGGTACACTCTTAGCTAGGGCTTTTTGATTAATGGCTTCAGATCTGCTAATGTTAATGACGTCTGATTAATGGCTACAGATTTTTCTGAGTCTATATCAATTTGAAACTATAGATTTTTCTAAAATTTCAGAATTTATAATTACTGAATAAAGAGTAGGTTTGTTGAAATTACAAGCTAGTTTGAAACAGAAATTTCATCATATTTTCGAAAGTAGGTTTGTTGAAATTAGAGATCACTGATTGTTAGAACTCTCAATCGAACTCGAGCCTTGTTGAGATTGAGCTTCTACGCATCAGGTCAGATTTATCTGTGAATGCAAACCATCAAATTTGGTCTCCTATTTTTGCCCCTTACTGTTTTTGTGATGAACAATGAATATCTTCTAAACCACTATGTTTCAGTTGTTGTGCTCGGTAGAGGTGCGTTGGGTTTCTTCATTTTTTGTTTATTTATAAATTAAAAAAGCCGCATATAAATGTTGCATAGTCTATATGAGAGCCATTCTATTTGAAGTTGTCAATGTTTATTTGGCAATTAAATGTACCACCTGTTGATACATTCAATCTTTTGCGAAAAAGAATTAGTTAATTTGTGTTATATGATTGAATAGCATTTGGGGTTATATGGGAGCCATTCTGTTTAGAATCAGTTAATTTGTGTTATCTGTTGAATTTTATTTAATTTTATGAATCTTATGTAGTTCTGTAATTTTCATCACATCTAATGGAGTCTAATTCTACCCATAATTCTATAGCGGATAATGTAGAAGCAGATTCATCTAATGAAGAATTAGAAGAGATGTCTAGTCCTGTTCAGAAAAAATCAAAAGCGATAATTGTTGGAAGTCGAAAAAGAAAATTAACGTCCAAAGCTTGGAAAATGTTTGACCTTGTTCAAGAGCCAGGTGGGAAACAATATTCAATATGTAAGAAGTGTGGAATCAAATATATTGCCGAAGGTAACCACGGGACAAAGAACATGTTAAGACACATGAAAATTTGTAAGAAAGCAACTAGAGAGGATATTGAAGGTCTATCTAACTCAAAAGATTCTATAATGAGTTCCTCGAGATTTAATTATGACCCGGATAAGTTTAGGGAACTCTTAGTCTCGGCCATCATTATGCACGATTTGCCATTTCAATTTGTTGAGTATGAAGGTATTCGAGCAATATTCTCTTATCTTTGTGAGGATATAAAACACATATCAAGAAATACAGTTAAAGCCGATGTTCTTAAAATTAATGATAGATGACATGCAACCAAAATTGGATGAGCTTTCCGAGGATATCATACAATTAGATATTGGAGAATGTATGCCAACACAAGTATGAATCTCTCATACTGTGATGCGGTAGCTGAAGGTAAGAACTTGTTTCACTAAATTTAACAGTTTTGTTACCAAATTGATGTCTCATCCAAGAAGTTCACACTTCTCTCATTTTACAATAGAGATTCATGCTCAACTTTCTTTTTCTGTAAGTTTAATTAGTCTACTATATTTTAACTGATATTTTGTAGCTCAAAGTTTCCTCTTAGTTGATACATAGGCTGATATACCAATAAATAATCGATGCCTTTGTTGCTACTTGAATTCTGGGTATGTTCACAGGCAACTGTTAATTGAACTGTATACTATTTTTCTTAAATTAAAAAAAATGAAGTATCTGTTTAGTAGTCTAGAACACTTGCTTTTTTCGCCAAAGTTCTTGGAATTGTGTTTGGGTGGTCAACTGCATATTTTGATATAGTTAGTTCAACAGTTCTGCATATCTTCAGGAATGCTTATGTTAATGTTTTGTTCTCTTACATGTCATGCTTCAGTATTTTCTCTTTCTTTCCTTGGAACACAAATAAAAATGAAAAGTTCATGATTATGATTCATTTATTTACCGTTTCCTACAGTTTTTTATTTGCTTAAAGATAATGATGTTGGTCATATTAGATGTTTCATGTACTACATTGTTTCCCTCATCCAATGCACACATTGTTTCGTTAAAGAAAACCTGACACTCAACATTGCTACTGTATCATGTACTCGGTTTGTAATCATTAAGCTTACTTCAACTTTCTCAACTGTTGCCTTCTTCATGCGGATAACCATCACTCAGCCTTTGTCTATGAACCTCAAATCAGCCTATATGTTGGTTTCACTTTGAGATAATGTTATTTCCCTAACGATCAAAGTGTTTGTGTTTGGATTGGACACTTTGATGTTAGTTTAACAGTGAAACAAGTTGAATCTCTTCGTATGCCTGTTCTTGACTCCTGAGAGTTTTTGTGTCAGGTTATACAGATGAGATTTTAGTTAGATAAATGCACAAGTACTACGTGTATGAGAAAATTCCACTTACTTTCATGACCATTTCATTACAAGTTCAATGTCCTTCACACACATGCTGTAAGTTTGTAGCATTTTCCAACGGTGCATCAACCATTCTGCTTCATTCAGAAGCGCATTACTGTTTTCTTTTTCCTTGTTTTTAAAGTTCCTTCAGCTTCACGTACCGCTAAAACTTTTGTAACGTGCAGGTCCTCGCTATTTCATTGAGGTATTATTCTGGTCATTCATCTCTAATTTGAGGTATGTAATCAATAGTTTACCTTTTTGGTAGCATATTCTAGGAATACTGAAATTACACCAAGTTCTGATATTCTCAACATTCAATTTTACTTTCTTGTGTTGTTTCCCTCTTTATCAAATTATTTTCGAATAATTTGCAGTTCTTATTCATGAAGTATCTCGGCTATGAAAAGTCACAGCGTGATGAAGAAAGAATTAAACACGTCAAGAAGAAAGCAATAGAATATGCAGAGAGCTTGAAATGAACCTTTTTGTGAAATTGGATTTGTTGCAGAGAGCTTGAAATGAATCTGTTTGTGAACCTGTATAACATTCTAATGGGAGTAATCTTGCTCCAATTTTTTTTTTGATGCGTATGTATGTAGAATGACATTGTAGCCATTCAATATTTTGAAAGAATTTCACTTAAAAGAGTACAATATCTATGCCTGGTTTTGTTTCTGTTTCATTTTTTGATGATGGTTTGTTTATTATTTTGTTTATCTCCAAATGTGCATAGGTCAGAAATTTGCAGTGAACCTTTATAAACATATCAGAAATAGTAATCTGGTTTCTGTGTGCATAAGTCACTTAAAAGAGTACAATAGAATATGCAAGTTTCTACTACAACCACACTAAATGTTTAGTATTCTCTACCATTTGGGTTATATGGGTCGGGTCGGGTAACCCGTTTAATAAACGGGTTGGATCACATTGACCCATTTATTAAACGGGTCGGGTCGGGTCACACTTATACGGGTCGGGTCAAATTTTATATGGGTCGGGTCAGGTCGGGTCGACCCGTTTGCCACCCCTAAAAGCCAGTAATAGCATTAACAATATGAGATATTTAAAATATTGAAAGAATTATTTCTTGAAAAAGTTCAATAGCATCAATTAAAGTGATAATGGATGTTAAACAATCCTCTTCAAATTGTTTTTTTCTTCTTTTAAATCATCAAGGTTGCATATTTGCTGTTTTGGCTGAAGAGAATGGAAGAAATAGTATATAAATGAAGAGGAATTGCTTATAAAACGAATATATTCATGCGTGGATTCAAGAACTTCACTGTTTCAGTTAAGAAAAGATTGTGATGAATCAAAACCTCTCCTATCGCAGCATTGGAGATTGAATGCCTGTCATCTTCGCCTTTTACAAATCAACAGAGTTGCGTCCCATAAGAAAACTCCTGAAGTATTTGGCTTAAGTGGACCTTTGAAATCTCAATCTCTTNTCCCAGTATGTGTTCAGGCATAAAATCATGTCTAGTTAATATTCCAACTATAGGTGCTCTCTGCAGTATCACAAACAAAGAAATATCTCGGGTTTAGAGTTGAGCACAACAAGCATGCAAGGTTCATTACAATTATTTGTGGACTGTATTCGAATTAAATAAAATTTTAACCGAGTATAATCTAAAGTATTTGCATACTTACAGAAGAGGGTTTGGGAACAACCAATAAGTGCCTCAAACCGAGTTTTCGAAAAAGTATGATAGCTTTCGCCAGTGACATGGTCTCAACAACAGTATAAGGAGATGCATTTGTAAATGGATGCAGATCAACAAACATTTCCATCTCCTCTTCAGTGAG
The DNA here is from genome assembly GCF_001876935.1 of Asparagus officinalis. Taxonomy (NCBI): domain Eukaryota; kingdom Viridiplantae; phylum Streptophyta; class Magnoliopsida; order Asparagales; family Asparagaceae; genus Asparagus; species Asparagus officinalis. Next base: position 1,811,875 of record NC_033794.1, on the reverse strand, counting down.
TACAACATCCTCAATGCTATCGCGTTTGCCTATTCCACAATTAGCAAATTCCTCTGCAGAGTAGCGCGCCAAGGCATTCCCACTTGGTGATATACAATCTGGCAAGAAATCTCTCTTCTTCAACACTACAAGAAGGTGAGCTCTAAGAACTAAACCAAACAACACCGATGAGTTTGAAAATGGGAGTTTATCGATAACAGGAAACCCGTTATGTCCAGTTGTCTTCAAAATGTGAACTATATTTCCAACTTTTTCCACACCATTAAACATTCTGAGAGGCCCCGTTACCACATCACTAACTGTGAGATGTCTCATATAAGGCTCAGCATGGGCTTCAAGATATGGAAGACCCTTCAACTTCATGATTAGGTCATAAATATCCGCATTGAATAAATCAGCCACCGTTTTAGATATTAGAAGAACTAGCATTACAAAAGGAAGTAGTAGAAGGTTGTTGGTCAGTTCTAAGATTATGACACAGACTGAAACTGTCATCCTCATTGTGCCACCAAGAAAAGAAGCTGAACCAAGGACAGCAAAGAGGCCATGATCCAGATTTGAGCTTGATCCCATTAGAATACCAACAAATCTTCCATAAGTTGCACCAATCAATATAACTGGCGCAAAGAGACCAGATGGGGCCACAACCCCATAGCTTAAGATTCCAAGGAAATAACTTGTGATGAAGAATATAAGGACAGAGAACTTATCAAACACTTTGTCTGTGCCTGAAGTGTAGAGGTTTTTGATTGTGTTGTCGTTGGTGTTGAAAAATAAGCTGGCGAGAGCATTGTAATGGTTTGGAGGGCATTGGAAGTTCTTGAAGTTGCCAGTCTTGCCTATTGATGGGCTGTTAGTCAAAAAGGAGAGGAGGTCCTTCGGTGATCAAAAAGGGGAGGAGGACCTTTAGTAATCAAAAGGGAGGAAGACTTTCAGTAGCGCAATTTTGAGAAGAGGAAGAAAATGAGAGCGATTTGTCAATGCAGGCAAGAAATCACAAGGGGGTACTCAGGCTTAAAACCCCCACCCTCTTCTTGTATAACCATACCTTAGTAGCTATATATATAAAGGCGTGAGAAAAAATAAGAGAGCCTAAGAGGGTGAGAGAACTTGGAGATGAAAAAAATCAAGAGAGAAAATTGAGAGGGCAAATTTTCAGAGTGCTTGTAATATTTCTTCACTTAGTGAAAGATCTGGCCAGCAGCCCGTGGACGTAGCAATTTTGTGCAACCACACGTAATCTTGCGTTCCCAATTTCTGCGCATTTTATTTTTCGCTTTCTCTCAAATCTGGCAATAAAGGAATCAGGGTAATTTCCCAACATGGGCAAGCTTCCTTTGTGTCGACAGGACAAGGCGTGCAAGATGCAAGCCATGGTAATCCGAAGAGACAACCTGATGTGAGTATCGAAATGATTGCAGCGAGTAGAAGTTTGCAGCCCCGACCTTGCCTGTGAAAAACAATAGAATAAAAACATTATTTTGATATGTTATACTAAGATTATAAACTTGCTGCAACAAATGAATAATTATTGGAAGAAAGAGCACTTTCCAATTCCACAACTGACAAATGATTTTAGTTGGCTACTCGGTTGTCGATGGATTATATCTATAAAATTATAAATTGATATTGGTTATAAATTTGAGAAAAATTGAGAATTATTTGATTAGAAATTTCAAATTGCAGTATATTCTTTTTGATAATTTCCTTCATCTTCCTAGGTTTCTTATTTCACAATCAAACAATAGATTAGCCTCAGTAAATTTGAAAAGAATCAACAATTGAAACAACTCATGTATGAATGACAAATAAGTTTTTACAAGGGCCATGCTAATAATTATGACAAGAAATCAAACTCCTGATGAAAATCCTTCATTGTGAGCAGCTGAAATTGAAATATAACTCAAGTCATTCGATACCTTTCTTTATATCTGTTTTGAGTTATAACAGGAATTGACTAAAACAAGAAGTAAAGAAGAAAGAAGAAAGTTAAGACATACTCATTGATAAGATTGTAGAATGTAAGAACCTTCTCCATGAGGAAATTGTAGAGACTTCCAAGTACTCCACCAATAACTCCAAGGAGGATAACAAGAGGTATGTCCGCAAGGTGATATGCAACATGATCCGACGAAACATCAAACATAATCAACCCACCCTTTCCAAATAAACCACATTTTCCACTATTACACATATCAATAATCGTCTGAAGCATGAGAGCAACCACAGCTGTTGTAAAGGATGCTCTCCACAGTAAGGCACTTCTCCACCTGCAATATCAATTCTTGACAGTATAGAGATGAAACAATCTATAGCAAACTTAATAATTTATGAACTTTCGGCAGTTTTGCACCAACTACCATATAAACCTTTACCTATAAGAGAAAACTATCATGAACTTCCAAAAACTGCATAACAGTACCATGAATTATTCGAAATTATAGCAAAAGGCTTGTCTTGTATAGATGTCTAAACTGTCCTTGTAGAAAACACAAGGGTCTTAAAGAAGATATATAAAGTTCATTAGAGCAAAACTGTCCAAAAAGTGTCACATGCTTCGCACATGACAACTTAAACTACCTGCCATCACTCATGGTATTCTAGTGAAATAAGTTCAAAAGGGGTTTTTGCTGATTCATGAAGTTCACGAGGTTTTGCTCAAAACATTCAAACTCTCCAGAGGGTCCTGTGAAATATATCCTTAATGCAACCGAAAACTGCTTCTTTCTAGTATATGATAGTAAACAGAGTCAAATAAGAAAAAACTATTTATCAGGTTATATTATTACCATGATGACATTGATTCAAGAGCAAACAGAACACCACCAACAGGTGCACGGAAAGCAGCAGCAATACCAGCACCAGCTCCACAGGTCACAAGATCACGCCTATCTCTGTTGTTCTTGAAGTAGTGAAGCCATTCACATGTCAAGCCATATTTTCGAGAACCTCCCTGTCCAATTAAGGCAGCAATGCACGCACCGGTGTGCACCATTGGGCCTGCTTTGCCCACCTGAAGAGATGACGACGCAGCAGCAACGTTACCAATAATCTGTAATTGGAACCAACAAGTTATTTAACATTGAAGAAAAAAAATGAAAATAATGAAGGGAGGAAAGTTTGTAACTGTGCTCGCCTTCACTAACAGTGTCTTAAGAGAGAAGATATTAGGTGCATCAACACCATTCAAGTAAGCTTTCACCTCTGGTATCCCTGATCCAGCTGCAGCTGGAGAAACATAAACAGTAATGATCGTCGCCACCATCAAAAGGGCGAAGTTTGACACTGAAAAAACAGTGAAAGCCAGCCAGAACCTAAATTACATAAACGTGTTAGAAAATGCTTTGACAATATACCCAGTCAAAATATTGCCTTTTTATATTTGATAAACACGCTCTTTCAGAATCTGGAAAGTATTGTACCTATACCCCCAAAATTTTGGTTACAAGAAATTTTATATGCCAAGAAGTTCCCTAGTCTGTAAATTTTTTTAATGTGTATGTCAAACAGTGGAAGTTCTAATCAGCCAACTAATTGAGGACAACGAGAAGTGAAAACGAGCGAAATGTACATGTATAGGGGATCAACAATGGCGAAAAAAATGGCACATTGGTAAGATAGTCATGCATGAGCAGTGGCGGAGCCAGGATTTTTTGCCGAAGGGAGCCAAAATGCAACCATTATACTATGAATTCATTAAAAGGTGACCAAATGAATAACTAACTAGCATATATGTAAGTAGGTGAAGGAAGACCCTAAAGTAAATATATACGAAAAAATTGTGAATACTTAAATCATCTTAATGTATGCGCTCACTCGTCGTTGAGTCAACATACTTCAATCTTCTAAAGTCTAATTTAAAGAATTTATCAATTGTAGTTGGTTTTTTACATAACCAAAGATTTGACAAATTAACAATAAATTATAAATTATACTATTAAGCTTATTTCAAACAATAATAAAAAAAATGTAAAACAAGTTTAACTATCACATCTATAAAATATTTGCAGAAGTGCACGAATATAGCAAACTCATTTCACATATTTACTTCCTAATGTAAAATTAACTTTATGAAAATAGATGGTAAATGTAATTAAAGGCAATTTCAAACATTTCAAAGAATTGGCGGACTAATTGCAAGGTATGAAGATTTGAAGGGCTAATTCCAAATATAAAAGATTTGGGGGATAACTCAAATATGGAAAGAGTTGGGGTATAGCTTTCAAATATGAAGGAGTTTAGGGGCTAGTATGAAAAAAAAATAACTTCTTTATGAAAAGCAAGGGAGGACATGGCCACCCCTGGATTTGGATCCTCTCCAGTGGAGAGACCACAGTGATATCAAAGTCATTGATTGCCTAATTGATGGTTATGATTTGTCTTTGAGTGTAAATTAGATATAAGTGCAATACATGGGGGTATGGTGAGCGCTAAACATAGAATGAATCTTAATCACTCACAAAATAATCAACAATAAGTATAAAAAGTAGTGGTCTCTCCACTACTTTTTTTTAGTGGAGAGGATCCAAATTCCTCCGGTCCCTCCCTAGCTCCGCTATTGTGCTTATGGGTATTGTTCCAAAACTAAACTTACTATCTGTACTTGATAAAAACAAATTGGAACCTTAATCTGATCCAGATACTGTGAGAGATAATATTAACTATGACTGAATCAGTTAAAATATGACCTCAGAGCAATACTAACTATATTTTATCTGTCGATCTGTAATCGTATAAATTCTTATATATTTAGGCAATGTATTAGTTATTCAGATATCTATTCAAATATATCAGATAGCTTAACGCTGTCCTAATTCGAATTCATAACTTGAGGCACAAAATACCAATATCAATGTATGTCAAAATAGGGACGAGAGAGTCAAATTGGATTTGAATCATTTGTATTCATCTGATCTACATCCCTATATAATACACTAGATTGTTGCATAAATTTGAGATAATTTACCCAAAATCTACTCACCTGTTCTGGAACATTAGGCCGGAGACGCGGACGAGCTTGAATCCGGCGACGCTCTCCACGGCGAGATTGCTGAAGAACCCGACGCAG
>NC_033794.1:1789841-1806797 GCF_001876935.1 Asparagus officinalis | reverse complement strand
GACGCAGCCGCAGAGTATCCCAACCAAGGAGCAGAAGGTCCATTTCAAGAACACGTACTGCAGTACGTGAGCCCGCCCTCGATTCCTCCAGTCTTGCTTAAACAAATCGTTCTCTATAATCCTGAGATACAAAAAAAAAATTACAAAATATTAAATTAAATTGCGAAAAGCCCCACTTGATGTGTACATATTGTTTTCAAGAAAGTAAAAAGATGTAATCTTTTACTCGTAATCGAGGCTCTCGACGGGGCAGAGGCTGGATCCGACGATGGCGCCTGGGAGGTTGCGTTGGGAGCGAGCCGGCGGGGGGCTCGCCTGTTTCTCTCTCCTCTTCGCCTTCGGTCGCCATTGTTAGCAATCTGTTTGGTGCGGGGCCCACGCAAATAGCGGGATCTTAGCGGGAAATTTTTGAGGCTGTCCGAATCAATGTTGTCCTCTTGTTCCTCTCATCTTGATTTGAATGTTACACGGTTATATGTGCATAAAAAAGTTTATGGACAAATTTTCAAAGTCAACGTATTTAGAAACTTAATTATAAAAAAAACGATCATTTTGCAACTTAATTATCAAAATCGACCCAATTTCGACCAGTTGGTTAAATCTGGGTCGATTTTGATAAAAATTGCTAAAAAACTTCACGGAACTTAACAACGTGCTTAAGCTTCACGTGACTTCAAGTCCCGTGAAGTTTTCATATATTATTGCGCCAAAATCGATCCAGTTTAAGCCAACTGGCTAAAACTGGGTCGATTTTGGCAATTAAATTTCAAATGGGTCGATTTTTCCAATTAAGTTTCTAAATAAGTTGGTTTTGAAAGTTTGTCCAAACCTTTATGCTTTCACTACAAAAAATTGATATATATTTCAAATCCTAAAACTAACACATGACATCCAGTTGTTTGATCCGTGTTTTTAATCACTTAGATCGAACTGTCCGAATTTATCGGCTAATGGTTATTTTTACGATATTTGGAACAACACGAAGGGTAGTGTCCATTATCGATTTATATAACATTTCCAAACATAGTTGATTAGAAAAATTAGAATAATCCAGATTCTTGTTTAGAACACATTAAATTGGCGATATTGACTTGTACGTGATGTCGCTTTGTGAAGGAAAAAAAATCCATTTTGATGCCACTTGTAAATGAGTTGAGCTATGTTTTCTGATAACAAGCGCTAGTTGTTGCGATTTCTTATTGTATACCATTATCTTGCATCAAACTTCAAAGTTTTGTACACACTAGCTAGTTATAATTAAAAAAATAAAATGCAATTGAAATGCATGCATCCACCTGTTACGCTTCCATCCAAGTTAACTTTACCTTGCAAGTCAGTGAATTGATGAATAGAGTTTTGGTCATAGATCGAAGTGCATAAAAGTTGCCAAAGCCTACCAACAACATCTTGCTATAGATCGAGACTTCACTTCTTAAATTATATAATAATCATTTATCATCTATATATTATTATTATTATTATTATTATTATTTAAATAACATGTTACATGGAACAAGGGGGGTTCAAGAAATAAAGAAATTTAGTATTTTTTTTAATAAAGTATCAATCGGTTTAAGATATACTACTTCTAACTTTTTAATTTCATCAATGGTTTGAAGTACGTAAACGGAGTTTCTATCTTACGGTTTATGTATTTCTTCTCAGCTGAGTCTAGACTCTGGAGTAATACCTAAGATGGTAATAATTATTTATTTATTGTGTTACAATATAGTTTGAATAAGTTTTCTTTTCCATAAAACAAGCCAAGCCCAAAATATCCAAAACCTATGTGTTATGGACTGGGTTTAAGTTCAGATGACTTTAACTCGGAGCCCGGCCCATCTATATACTATTACTAAAAACTCTTACCCTTGAAAACGCCACTTGGCAAAAATAACACATACCCTTGAAAACGTCACCCAGCAAAAATGACACATGGTAAAAATGACATATACCCATATTTGCCTTTCACCCACATCTCCTTTCACCCACCTCCTCACCCCTTTTTATTTCTTCACCTCTAATTATTTCACCCACCTCACGCTGGAAAAATTTCCCCTTTCGACTAATTCATAGCATGAAATTATTCTAATGTGATTTTAAGTTTTAGATAAATTTGTTAGCTCTATCTGAGCGTGTCCTGTAATATATATGTATGTAGTGATGCATGCTTGTGTGCATGTTTGACAAACTAAAATTTTATTTTTCAATTCATGTATCTTATTGAATTCAAGTGTATTTTTCTTTTATTTCTATATAATTATATTTTTCTGTTTCAGATCTGTTTGTTTCTTTGTTTATCTTTACTATTGGTAAGTGATGAACTCAATATAATCTTACTAGAATGTATTTCTCTTATATTATGTTTTGTTATTTTTCTCCAATGGCAATTCATTTCACTTTAATATTTTTGTTCTTTCTTATGTTTATATAGAGTATGTGAAAGTTACATTTTATTTAACTAATTGAGTACTTCTTATGTTTATTTTTATGGTTTGATGATGTTCTTAAATTGCAATCATATATAATTTTCTTACACTGACTTTATTTGATTTTGGTATTACATTGTCTCTTATTTTCGTCAAGTGGATGTCATACACCCCTTATATGATAGGTATTATATTTTCTTTGTTTTTCGACATTACACTTTTATTTTACCAAGTTTTTTGGAAAGTTATAACGGTTTAAATATTGATATGACTCACACAAAATGTTCAAATATTATTTTCCCATGTTCACATTTTTCCAAACCTTTCTTTTTTTTCATTTTTTAAGTTTACCCATTTTTGGTACTTTTTTGACATTTTACGTTAATTTTGAATTTTTTCTACCTTCTAAATAATAAAATAACTCCCACCATATTTCTGAATACCGTTTTTATACAATTATATTTTTCAAACTATATATGATCTTAAACTGATTCAAGTTTTTCAAACTTTCTAATTTTCCAAACTATATATGCAACTTAGACTGTATTATTTCTGACTACTTATATATTATTACTGTTTTACTTTGCATTCTTTTACTACATTAATTTTTATATATTAAACAAATCTGTGCATCGCAGGGGCCTTAAACTAGTTTATATAAAAAGTTGGACAGAACCAAGTCTTGCTTCCCGCTGTACGTTTCTCGTTGAGATCCACGTGACTTGCACGAGGAGCCATACAAGACTTCAAAAGAAATAGACAAGGAACACCTCTTCATAAAAGACCTATCTTGATTTTCATTCATGAACTATCTTAAAATTTTATCTCTCGTGAACTATTTTTACTTTAATTTACTATCATTTAGTCAATAGCTGATAACAAATATTTTGATGATCAAACGGTTTTTACTCAGAGAACCTTTGAATTTAGTTTGGGGCTGAATCATCGTGATTCTAGTATGAATCTGAGGTTTTAATTGACTCACAGGGTCTCAACAAGAGAATTCCTATCAATAGTAAAGCCAGAAAATTCAAAAACGAGGAAAATTTTCTCATAACATGGTTAATTAATAGCAAATAGAGCTCCCTAACAGTGTCTTGCACTTGTTATCTCTTGAGTTTGATATTGACAAATAAGAAGATATGTACTATCGCATTTCGCTTCTTCGTTCGTCGTTGTTAACTTCATTTCTTTAAGAACCTTCCTTCATCCAATAAAGAGCATGCACAGACACAATAACATCATTTAGTTCAATTACCTACAGTCTATCTGTCATTATCAAATATAGAAAAAAAATAAGTTACATAATGTGATCGATGGTGCAAAATGTCTGGATACAATTTTCTCAAATTATGAAGATAAAATAAAACATGTAGCCCTATTTAGGTAGCCAATGATTTTTTTTTACTGTAAAATGTTTTTAGCAACAAATTGAAAATATTTCATGATACTTTTATAAAAATCCATAGAAATGAAATTTTCAAAACTTGCTTTGAAAAAGACTAAAAATTATCATTAATAGTCACCAACCTAATAAACTAAACAACTATTACTACTTATTGATCATAATAACATAGTTAATGAAGCATTTTCATAATATTAATCTGTGGCCTTCTCAAAAAGCTACGTGTATTACAGGGATAAGGAATAAAGAGACCATAATGTAAAGTGTTTGCCAGAACAATCTAATGCTTTTTCCTCGTTGTCATTTTTTTTTCTCTCAAATAATAACCAAAAATTTAAACCCCCCAAAAAAAGAACCCATAAAAAAAATTCACCCTTTTCTCGTCTCTTCCTCCTTCCTTTCTTCTCTCCAACTCCTTCCTTCTCTTCACGAAATCACATCTAATAATAAAATTAAAAAAAAACCCATAAAGTCTCAAAAGCTTGCTTTGTTATTGTGCTGTAGTTTGTTTGAGATCATGGGATTCTTCATGGGTCTCTTTCTTGGGGTTGCATGTGGGTTGGGTCTTATGATGGCCTTCATCCGCAAAGAGAATGCTCGATCCAAGCAGCGCCGTTATTTGGTATGTTTTCTTTTCTTCCTATTTTCTTGATGACCCATTTGTGAAATTGTTTGTTGGATGAATAAAAATTGCATATTTTGGTTAGATTGAAGTAATTGATGGTGTTTTTGTTTGGGTTTCAAATTTTCATTTTGATATATATATATATATATAACACAATCAATTTACTTGATCCACTCCGTTCATTTTGATCTATTTTATTCGGATGACATGTAAATAAAAAATTAGGCATATTGAGTTGTATTTATTAATGGATCAAGTGATAGTAAAATTAACGGTTTTATGACATATGTATATATATATAGAGAGAGCAATATGGAGGAACTTGGTACCAAACTAAGTTTTTGTGCTTGGTAGTGAGGTGACATATTCTTCTCCACTCATTCAAATGGGGGACCACATTCACATGGGTTGGGGAGTGGATGGGAATGTGACATCTCACTATCATGCATAAAATTTGTGCTTGGTACCAAGTTTCTACATTTTTCTCATATATATATATATATATATATAGTGATTGATTCAATGAAAGTATCTACCAGAGCAAAGAAATCATATCTCATGCTAAGGTTTATAATTACATTGTGGTGTAGGTTGTGGCTATTGAGTAAAAAAATAAAAATAAAAAAAATAATATATAAACGTGTGTGTGTGTGTGTGTATCTTAGTTCTGTAAATGTCAACAATAGACAGTGGGATATGGCTGTCCTGTTTCATTACGAATGAAACTTCATAGATTCTAAAATTCATGATGTTTGTTTGGGGAAGGTTTATAGTTATACAACCGAAACATTTTGAATAAAATATGTTTTCTTGTGTCACTGTGACTTAGAAGTGCACTCACAACTAAAGTTGTAACTGATCTTCAATATAATAGAAAAATGTAATACCCCAAAGCAAACACCTATAACTATAACTACAACTGCACAATTTTGCAAATTGAACCAAGTAACTGCCACTACAAATCCATATGAACAACTGCTGTCTCATGCAACTGCCGCTTGCTTGTAATTAGAGTTGCTGTGAATTCCTATCCGTCGCCTTTCATATGGCAACTATGATTGTCAATGCTCATACACAATGGAGCATAAAGAATTATACAGTTTTTAGGTTGCTTAAAAAACAACAGACGAAATAAAAAAAAAGTTTACATCTATCTGGTTCCCAAATTAGTAGTCATGAATCTACATCACGAACATCCCTGCCAAGCCTCGTCCTGGAGGTCCTCAATGTGGATAATATACTCTACCTCGTTTCCCAATTTAACTTTTGTATTCTCATTTCCCCCCTAGACTAATGATATTCAGATGTGAAGCATGGTTTTAAATATCGGCCGATAATCCCATATTATCGCCGAGTTATCAGATTTGGGAGCTTTCCGCTAGGATAAGTAGGAATTTTAATCGGTTATCGTTTTTTGGGGTTTATCGGCGAGTTATCGGCGATAAAGGTACTTATTGGCCGATAAGGGAGGCTCTAAATATCGTCTTTATCGGGCCAAATTTTGAGTTCAATTTTCGGGTAATGGGCAGTTATTTAGTGAGTTATTAAACCCAACCCGACTTGCTTTCTACAATTGGTTAGTGATTCTAAACATGATTATTTATACTTTGGGATGTTTATATTTCATTGCGTATGGTTAGATTACATTTTTTGGTTATTATATTATATATACACCATCTAGTATATCACTCCAATAAATACTACTTATCCCCGATATATCCCCGATTTCCGCTATCCGATAAGGATTTTGACCGTCCGATAAATCCCCGATAACCGATATTTAAAACCTTGATGTGAAGAATGCCAGTACATCTGGACGCTTGGAGAATGCTTTCTTAATTTGCTATTAATTTACCGAATGCTTTGGTCCTTGAGATTTTAACATGCATTTTTCCTTTCTCTAGGCAGCTACAGTGGCAGCTTTTGCAAGGATGACAGTTGCAGATTCAAAAAAAATACTTCCACCTCAGTACTACCCTCCATGGGTTGTTTTTTCCCAGCGCCAGAAGTTGAGTAATTTTGCAGATGAACTTATTTTTTTGAACCATGACATGATTCTTTTCACTCTCCATTGATCTTTTTCCCTATTGGTTTACTTTAATGATATTTTTTGTCACTCTATTCATTGAATTCTATTGCACTTGCAGCTGAAGTGGCTTAACCATGAACTCACAAAAATCTGGCCTTATGTCAATGAGGTGAACTTTCATTGCGATTTATAATCTGAACAATAGGGCCTAGTTATACGTATTCAACATTAATATCTGCATGTGATTGTATTGAATGATCTAATTCTCTTGCCGTTTCACTGCTACAGGCAGCATCTGAGCTCATAAGAACTTCAGTGGAGCCAATCCTTGAACAATATAGAATGCCTATGTTAGCTTCTCTCAACTTCTCCAAGCTAACTCTTGGTACTGTCGCACCACAATTTACAGGTACGGTTTTGTAATATTTGAAAAAAGATGAGCTTTATGATGATGTGTTCTATTATCACAGTTCCACTCCCAAGTATCACAAGTTAGCTCATGAATTTTCTTGACAAAAAAGCTCATATGATATAATTACATTCTTCAGGGGTAGCTATTATTGATGATGATGATGATAGTTCTGGTATAACCATGGAATTGGAGCTGCAATGGGATGGGAATCCAAATATTGTCCTTTCTGTTGAAACCATGCTTGGCGTTGTACTTCCTATACAGGTAATGTAGACTACTTATATTATATACATGCATGTTTAGAGTCTCATGCATACTTATGGCTATCACAACGCAACTTGCGTTATTGGTGAATCTCAATGAAGATCATTTCTGTTTAATATCTCCTACATTTTAATGGCTGATGGAAATTTTTAGAAAAAAACTAATTGTAGCATAAGTCAAGTCGGGTTTATGGTAGGCTGTAACAAGATTATACTTATATATTTCTCATGACAAATTTGTTTTATCTAATTTTTCTAATTGCTTTGATGAACTATTTCGTAATTTTCGCATTACCACTGAATATATACTTAAATACTTACCAGTTGTGTTCTCAGTTACATGTTTCTAATTCAGGTCAAGAACGTCGGCCTCACTGGAGTTTTCCGTTTAATCTTTAAGCCGTTGGTGGAAGAGTTTCCCTGCTTTGGAGCTATTTCTTATTCTTTAAGAGAGAAGGTGAAATAGTATTACTTTTCTGATAACTTGCCTTATAACTAGGTGTGGCATTAAAGGTTAACATCATCTTTCTCTCCTAAGTGTAGAAAAACCTAGATTTTACGCTGAAGGTTATTGGTGGTGAACTATCATCTCTTCCTGGTATTGCTGATGCTATTGAGGTTCTAAGTGCTCTGCTCTGTATCTGATTTTATGTTTTCCTGTGTTTATGCAATATATGGCAAACTACAAGAAACGCCCTTAATCTATATGCTATTTTTAAATAAACCCCCACATCTAAAAAGTTCAACAAGAAAACCCTTCATCTATGATAATTAAAGAAATGGTTAGTTTTGCAATGGAGTTTGGTTCTTTAAACATTTGGTTATACGTCAACATTAAGAATTTTAGTTTAATAATACAAAAAAAGAAAGAGAGTACTTTATATCAAAAGAAGTAACATTTCAATATTTCTTTCCTTTTAACTCCCAAAATCATAACTGCGGACAATAACGTTTACTCAAGTACAAAGGTCTGGATGTTTGAAGAATAAAATCCCGTTAAGAAATTATTCATTAACCATCATAGATGAGGGGTTTTATAAACTTTTTAGATGAAGATTTTTATTGAAGAACAAGGTATAGATAAAGAGGGTTTCTTGTAATTCTCCCTTGAATGAAATTATGCAGAGCAATCTCCTTGATATTAAATATTTCTTCAGGATACTATACACAATGCTATTGAAGATTCCATTACCTGGCCTGTACGGAAAATTGTTCCCATTTTACCTGGTGATTATAGGTATGATAATGCTACCTGTGCACCTTTTATTGTATTATGCATGTTTGGTTTTTTTCCAAAGTGTGAATAATTGTAGTCCTCTTGTGTAGTGACCTAGAGTTGAAACCTGTTGGAGTTTTGGAAGTAAAGCTTGTTCAAGCTAAAGGTTTAGTAAACAAGGATCTTGTAGGAAAATCCGATCCATTTGCTGTTGTCTATATACGTCCACTACCTGATAGGATGAAGACTGGCAAAACAATTGTAAGTGTGCATGTTAATCTTTGTTTCTTTTCTAAGATATTCTTATCATATTATTCCTAAATAACTTGGATTACTTACAGAACAATGAATTGAATCCTATTTGGAATGAACACTTTGAGTTCATAGTTGAAGATGTGTCAACCCAACGTTTGATCGTCAAGGTTTATGATGATGAAGGGGTACAAGCATCTGAACTTATTGGTATGGCTCAATTTAAGTTGCAAGAACTTCAGCCTGGGAAAGTGAAGGTTGTTTGGCTGAAGCTTGTTAAAGATTTAGAAATTCAGAGAGACAGGAAAGACAGGGGCCAGGTAAGCTCAAGAATCATGATGGTCGTCTTATTTCTAGTTCTGTTTGACGTATTAGGGGTTTCATAACAAATATTTGATGGACATGCATGCTAAAAGGACATTTCTTCTGCAAATGTACATGTCCTAAAAACATAAAACTATATCGAAAGGTGGATAACCATTTTGGGCTGGCCATGTTAAATTATTAAAATGAAGTTTTGAAGAGTATTTGTATTTACTTAGGTAGCATGTTTTATGTAGTTTTCTTTTGTGAGAGATGTAGTGAGAAAATTATGTATGAGAGCATTTTGGTATTTTTCGGGAGCTTGCACATGATGTTTCATCTCTATTACCCGCTCCCATTCTCACCTTCCGTGTTCTTCCCCAAGTTTTACCATATTTTGTTTGATGCATTTCTTTTTACCTCACCAGGTACATCTAGAGCTTCTGTACTGCCCTTTTGGCATGGAAAATGAATTTACTAATCCTTTCATCAATAAAAAGCTTTCTCTTACGACTTTGGAAAAAACTATGAAGAGTGAGATTGATGGTGCTGAGACTGCTGAGATCGAAAAGACATTAACTCATAGAAAAAAAGAGGTCATTGTAAGAGGAGTGCTTTCCGTGACAATTATAGCTGCCGAGGAATTGCCTGTGATGGATGTTATGGGAAAGGCAGACCCTTTTGTTGTGATCACTATGAAAAAATCGGGAACAAAGAACAAAACAAGGGTAAGGTCTTGGAATTCATATGTAATTCTTATACCTAATATAACTTTGCAGGTTTTTTTATTCCCATCTTCAGGTTTTACATGATACCTTGCATCCAGTATGGAATCAGACTTTCGACATAGTGGTGGAAGATGGGCTACATGATCTGCTTATTTTGGAAGTCTGGGACCATGACACTTTTGGAAAGGTGGGTATTTCTTGAAGCTTTTAATCTTGATAACGTGAAAATTCATGTTTCATATTGTGATAGGTTAATTGCGGATAGACCCCTTGAAGTATCATTGTTCACTTGCCCTCTAGTTGTATTTTTGTGGATGCCATGCGTGAAGTTTTTTGGACTTTTTTACCCACAAGTGGGTCAATTAGTCAAAAATCACTTTCTTGGATGGTAAAACAGTCAAAAAAATCCACTCGTGGGGCCTTTTGCAAAAATAAAACTAGAGGGGTAGTAAGTTCAGAACAACGATACTAGGGTGGTGGGGGGGGGGGGTATCTGCAGTTAATCCTGCTGCACACTGGCTGTTGGATTGGCTTGAAAATCAAGGTAAAATAACATTCATCGCGGCTACGGATGTTATTGGGAAAAAGGATTTTGTTCCCACTTATCATATGTTCGTGATTCTATTTTTTCAGAATTTTATCGGACGATGCATCATGACCTTAACCAGGGTAATTCTGGAGGGTGAGGTCAAAGAAAGCTTTCCATTAGACGGAGCTAAATCAGGAAAACTGTTTGTGAATCTCAAATGGACAGCACAGCCAATTTTCCGAGACCCATAAAAGTTGGTTACAAAAAGTTCATGATTTACTTTTTCTACTGGACTCGTCATATAATGTTGTACATTTTCGAGCCATAAAGAAGATTTCGAGCTACAAACAGGAGAAAAGTCTATCGGCAATCAATATGCTGTGGATACTGACCAAGTCGGCGAATGTGATGACAAGTTTGATACTTTGAGAGTCATTTTATTTTTCATTGATTTGTTATGTGGTCTTTTTTACCATATTTTCTAGTTCATTCTTTGATTTGTTGGTACTTGTCTTTGATCACAAATGTAAATGGCACAGATAGATTTTAGTTCTATATAATGCGAGAGGGCAGTGTGTATTATTTGTATATATTATCGTTTGCATGAAATATATTCGTTGATCATTGGCCTTTCCCTAGCACCCTCCTTGTGATAATCAACTAAATCATACATCATACAACACTAAAAGGAGCAAGAATATGGTTAAATCATTGAACTCTTTTACAAATATAATGAAAAATCTGTGAAGCTAAAAATTAAAAAAAAAAAGCAGAATTCAGTAACAAACTTCAAAGAATACTCACCCTGTAAAATGCTTTTGCATGATTTATATTATTAATTTAGCACTAGAACAATATCAAATATCATTAACTTTATTACATGCTATATAACTGTTCTCGCTCAGCATTCAACAATGTAAAGACTGCTCAATAAGTTGCAGGTAATCTGTCGAGAGCTTGAGATTGGCGGTATTTCTTCAGTCTCCTCCTCCAGTATTGCTATTCCTGTATTTTTATTTACCCATCATTAACACATGGATCTACTAATGATATGTCCATAGTTCCATTATACTAATGGACATAACTTACCAAAGTCTAAAATACTAGGCCAAAATGGCTCAAAATCCTTGTAAGCATAGAAGCTAAAAGATTTCTATTTGACTCACCAGTACTGATTGTGGAAAATAACATGATCAACAGGAACATGCTTTCCATCATCATTTCGATTCCAGCGGTAAAATGCATGGGTCCTATTTTTCAGTTCCAATGTTGAATGGCCATATAGCTTGCCTCCCTAAACGCAGAGTAATCCGGTTGAGTCTCAGAAAACCTACATGTTAAAAATAAAATTGTTAAATGCCTGAAATTATTTTCTCGCAGACTAAGCGTGACTATAATATTTAAGTTTACCTTCCAGCTAAACCTTCTGAATTTCCTCCATTACCAACGTTTCCATATTCTGGAGCTGATTTATCAGGCACTGGATAGTTGATGCCAGAAGTGATGTTGTACTTTATGTTGGAGATTCTGTGCTGTAATGAATAAGGGGAAAAGAAAAACTTTTAATGAAGTTCGGTTACTCTTACAATTTTACCCCAGTTTACTATAGAGCGGTTTTCTGATAAGGTTATGTAAAACAGTAGAATGGGTACTTTAGAATTTTTGCTCTACTCATAACGTTGTTAGTGAAGAGTTGAAGTAGCTTGGGGTGGTTTAGTATAATGTCGAAAGTTCGTGGGGGTGTTCTATGATTCATAAGCGTCAGGGTGTTTTGTGAAATTTACCCCTGCACTATTCATTGAAGAAATATAACTTATAAGAAAATGCAATACGTTATGAACAAAGTTGGTTTTGAGAAAATACCAATCTTTCATAGGCATGAACATGTTCGGCAAAGACGATATCGACTTTGTAACGAACAAACCAACTTTCAAAAGCAGCCCTCATACTTTCACCCTCCATATAATGAGCTTCATTGCTGTTGTATAATGGAGATGCATTAGAACTATTAGCCAAGGTGTTTTCTTCCTGTCAACTCGTTCCAGCTCATTTTGTAGCCAAGTCCATTGGGGAGTGTATTTAACTGTTTTACAGTGCATCAATTTTAGTGCATAAATAAGAAGAGTATATTGCAGAGAACCCCCCTCATCTATACATCTAATGGCATTTTCTCTCCCTTGAACTTTCTTATTAAAACTAATCACCCCCTAAATTCATGAGCCAAAGGGGTTATCTGCAATTTTTAACCCTAAAAATACCAATCGAGAGGTTACTGAAGGTATAGTTGAGGGGTTTATCTGCAACCTTTTTTTTTTTGAGAAAAGGTTTATCTGCAATTTACCCAAAAAAAGGATGCTACGAAGCAGTAAAAGTTTTGAATGAAATCGTTCTTTGATGTTAAACATGTAAAGCTACCTACAATTGATCAGAGATTTTTTTTTTTACATTTTTGCGAGAGAGGAATTTTTCTTTCTTTCCCCATTTTTTTCTTTTCTTTTTTGTTTGGTCCTGGGGTAAAACTAGAAGTTTAATCTGCCTAAGCTTAGTTCCAGAAATAAAAGGGGGGCAAATCCAAAGAAACAAATGAGAGAACATGAATACCTGGTTTGCAGAAACATGAACAAATAGAATCACAAAGCACTAATCTCTCTCACCTTTTCTTATATAAGCAAGTAAACATCATCTAATTTATGTTAGCTGCTTACTGGCAAGTAAACATAACCCATATCTTGTTTAAACTTGGTTCAGATTGTGTGTTTCGAGAGTACTACAGCAGCAATACCAAGAGATCCGTAAAAACAAACGAATGAATTGCATATTACCAAATGGAGAATAGCTAGAAAGCATGATGATATGCGCAGATGCACGCCTGATTGCATACCAAAGGGGAGAGCTGCTCTGTGAAGCTTCATGAGGGGTTGCATATATATGTGAAAAAGCTTTAAAAGTAGAAACTTCTCCCTGTAAACAAGAACAAAAGTTTAAAAAAAAAAAACTAAGCCCCATCAACATCAAATAATATGAGATATATGGATCATGTGCATGTTACTGAGTATGTATGAATTTCTAGGGTAGTTTCGTTGATGTAAGCCTATACATTTGCATTAAATTTAGTAACCATCAGCTGCATGATGTGTCACAGCTTTTTAAAGAAAATATTTTCGGCACAAGTATATAAAAATCCAGCAGTTTGTTCGTCTCATTATGTACAAAAGAGAAAGATGCAAGCAATTTGTTCATGATAGGATCTGGCATGCATATATTTGTTTCGTTACTACATAAATGCCATCGAAAGAAAAAAAAAAAACCAGATCAGGTCTATATTCAATGTCATGGTTTCCAGCAGCCCAAAACCACGGCTGATATGCAGCACTTCGCTCAATAAGGCGGCCCCATGAATCCCAGCGAGTACCATTATCACATTCATATCGATCAGCATGAGAGGTCCCTAACATAGAGGACAGCTTGTCCTCCACTTTGCATATAATGCTCAAGAGTAGAAAGCGAATTATTTGTTTGCCCCAAGTCACCTGGCAGTCAAATAATTCAAATAAACCCACTATTCTTATGAATAACGAGTGCACAAAATAATTAAAACTAACCTATGATACCAAAAGTATAAGGAGCATCAGGATCAATTTTTCGGAACCAAAATTCGCGAGCAGAATCCCCAGCTGCGATCTTATAGTAGTACTTTGTATCATGCTAACATTGTTTCAGTAAATGTTAGCTATAATGCACCTCAAGTATCTGAATAAGTAAATAGTGTTACCTCAAGACCATCAATAAGACAATGATGAATGTATCCAGATTTGTAATCATAGAAGGTATAGTTGGTAGTTTTCCCTTGAGCATTATGATCATATTTATTCTGAGATTCTCCATACGACACTTCATTTGTTCCAGGGTTTGTAAATGTCACCCATGAGAGTATTACAGCTTTTCCATTGTAGTCACCTTGAGTAATATGCAACTAAACAACATCTAAACCAGTCAATATGAAGATCATTATCATATACAAATCAGTGTTTATGCAGGCTAACCTGTTGAGGGGCATTTTGGTCTTTTGGAACCGCAAACTCTTTGCTATCGATAGGGATGTCAACAGCTGGAAACTCAGAACGTACATAAGAACTCGTAACCCCAGAGGACACTATGTCTGTTGAGCACAGAAGAGTAACAAACAAGAACAGTAGACATAAATTGCAATGAAGCCCGACAACTTAGGACATTTTGGATCCCCGTCAAGTTCGAAACACCAACAACTCATATTAGGGATCAGAGAAATAAGCCGAAAATTAGTAATCACCATTAGGGGTGGTAAACAAACGAATCGAGTTATCTAATTCGAACTCGAAGATGAACATCCATGTCTAGATTTTTTTCGAATTCAGACTCGAATACTTGATATTTCATAAATATTCATGAATATTTACAAATATTTTTATCGAATGTCAAAGTATATTCATTCCTCTAAAGAATTTAATTTTCAAATAGTATTTAAATTCATAAATGAAAATTGTTTCTTTATAGTTATGATGTATATATATTTAATTCAAAATTTTCATTAGAAAACTGATTTAAGATTCTTTAAGGCTCTCAAAATTAGTATACAGAACTTAAATAGAAAATATAAGTGGTTTGAAGATATTACATTATACGCATAATACAAGTTATAAGCGATCAAATTTTAAATGAATATTTGATAAGCAAACGAATCGAATATATACCCGATTAAATTCTATTCATTAATGAACTCGAATACTAAATATTATTTGTTTAATGTTAAATGAACTACCAAATTAAATATGAGCGAATAGTTAGTCAAACAATTAACAAACTATTTGTTAACTATTTGGTTCATTTTTACCCCTAAGATTTGTTGGATTTTTTGGTCAAAACCGCTTTTCAAAATGAGTTTCCAAACTATATATATTAACTACAAGTACTTTTCATAAATGCTTAGTAACCTAGTGGAAAGTTAATGTTTTGGTGTTTCAAAAGATCCCTTTGTTCGAGGCTTGTCAACGGCAAGCCGAGAAGTATTATATTTTAATTAATCCCTCATAAGTTCTAGTGGGTCGTGGGTCGTTGGCCGTGGATCGTGGGCTAATGGGCCGAGGATCGGGGCTAATCGGGCTGAGGCGCTAAGTGACGCTTTGTTAGGCGTAATTTGCACTTCGCAATGAGGCATCGGGCTAGGTGGCGCCCTTTGGCGTCACGTTGGCTGCCACTATGGTTGCGTTGCATGCTGTTTCCGGATGAGCTACGCATTCGCACGAGGGTGTGAGCCTGGCGTTCTCGAGGTTCGTCTGTTTGACGATGTTCGATCATTCGACGAGGTTCGTCTGTCATACGAGGTTCGCCTGTTTGACGAGGTTCGCTCGTTCGACGAGGTTCGCCTGTTTGACGAGGTTCGCTCATTCGACGAAGTTCGTTTATCATACGAGGTTAGCCTGTTTGACGAGGTATGCTTGTTCGATGAGGTTCGTCTGTTTGACGAGATTCGCTCGTTCGACGAGGTTCGTCTGTCATACGAGATTCGTCTGTCATACGAGGTTCGCCTGTTTGACGAGGTTTGCTCGTTCGACAATGTTCGTCTGTCATACGAGGTTCGTCTGTCATACGAAGTTCGCCTGTTTGACGAGGTTCGCTCGTTTGACGAGGTTTGTCTGTCATACGAGATTCGCCTGTTCGACGATGTTCGTCTGATTTGCTAAGACGTGACCCTCGCGTTTCGTAGCAATGCGTCCATTGATTGCCTCATATTTAGGAGTTATTGCATGTAGCAGTTACAACAGCATTTAGAGCAATTTAATGCATTAATGTTACAATCTTAATTGTCATTGAGAATTGTAACAGTCACATTAATTACGAGTGACTCTTGAGCTGGTTTTAGAGGTCTATAAATAGCGTCCTTGGGCAGCTCATGGATATACACACGCGAGCTTAGAAAACGAACGTCAGATCAAGGAGATCTTGGCGTTGTTAATGTTGTTGTGCTGCAGCTGCAGAAACTATGCCCCCATGAACTTGTCCTAAAACCGAAGGATTTTGAACCGAAAGGTTCTGAGATCGATGAGATTTTTACCTTGACCGGAAGGTCTTTTAGATCGAGGAGATCTTAACAGTACTGGGTTGGTGCACACCAGAGTACTGTATTGTTATTCCTGAAAGCAGTTTGATCTTGAGATCATTGCACCGGAGTAGACCAAATATTGCTTTAAGCATAGCGTTTCACAAACACACAGCGGTTAAATTAAAAAAGTTTAAAATTACAGCATATCATCTTTCACTGTTTAATTCTAGATTTAAGCATAATTTCCAACAAGATTCACCATAACCCGCATATAATATCTGTAGAATATAATATGCTGCTAATCTGAAATTTTTGCTAATAATTATGAAATAGATAATGGATAGAGAGAAGGGTGCGAGCTAGACTTTACGATAGGATTAGTCATAAATCCCCGGTAAATTCACTAGTTAAAGTTCTTGTCATTTAGAATTATCAAGACATGGAAGTGACCCAAATGTAAACAACAATTTCAAACACAAAATCCAGAGTCCAAATGAATATTTGATTTTATAGAATGATCCTCTTGTGAAAATATGGTGCATGCAACCGTTTTTTACAAATTACAACTAGGATAGGAGTTTCCTATCTTTTTTACATTTGAGATTCTAGTAATAGTGATACTTTCTAGTAATAGTAGATACTTTTATGGTAATTACACTAAATCCCCACGAACATTCAGGCTTTTG
>NC_033794.1:1715990-1789831 GCF_001876935.1 Asparagus officinalis | reverse complement strand
TAAAAAAACCCCCCCCCCCTTAAAAAAAACTTTCGAACTCACACTAAACCACCAATGACCTTTTGAAATTGCAGAAAAGGCCCAGTAACTTTCCGAGTTTAGATAACCCCCATAGCCTAGGTTTAGTGTAATTTACCCAACATAATAAACAACATTTTGAAAGTTATTGGGATCTAGTGTAATTTACCCAAAATATTTTGGGGGTTTTTCTGCAAAAGTTATTGGGGTATTTTGAAAGTTCATGGGTGTTTTACTGCAAAACAGTAAAAGTTCATGGGGTTTAGTGTAACTTACCCTAATAAAAGCATGGTATATTATCAATTAAAAGAGATTGTGTATCTAGAAAGAAACTATTCTTTTAGGTGTCGTTTGGCAACGGGTTAAGAAGCTTAACCCCTTCTTAAACCGCCAAACACAAAAAAAATCTATGCAATAGTTAAAGTGAATTAATCCTTCATAATTTGTCAAACATAAAAAAAATGCATAAAGGTTAAGCTAACCCCTCTAGAGAGATTTAAATGAGTTAACCCTTTAAAATGAGGAGTTTACCAATACAGAATTGAGAGTAAACCTATCTATTTATAAAGAAAATAGTTAAAAATCCTCATTATTCCCAAATACTAACACTAATCACAAGGACTAAAATAAACATTGTTTAGCAGGTTAATAATTTAGTCCTTTGAGTTATCAAATGGGCTAACTAATTGCCAAACAGGTCTTATGTAGTAACAGAAAAAGCTACATTCTACTAAGCATAGTGGGGAAATTCTATATTGTCTTAGAACCAGAAAAAGAACTGAAAATTCAGATAGAAGACACATAGTCCCACCGTGACGTAATGGGGTTTTAAATCCAAAACTTTAAAAAAAGATCATACTCTAATATCATATCAAGAATTGTCTCACCAAAAACACTCGCATGCTGTTTTACAACGAACAGCAATGTTTGAACCCTTCATCATAGATAATGATCATACAGGAGCTAGCGTTCAAAAGACTAGCACAAAGAACTTTTAATTCCCTGTATCCAAATCAATATCCGAAAGAGCATACTCACAAAACTTTCATCCCAATGTATTCGAATTAATATCAGAAACTATTTTGCCTACCCTTTTCTCACTTGTGTGCTATGCAATTATCTGACAATTTTTTTTTGATAAAAAATTTCCAAACAGTGGAAACCATCACTAAGTATGTCCACTATTCTTCCACAGAATAAGATCTTCTAACTCGAAACAAGGCCTGAAACAACGAAACAAGCGCTAATAAACCAATCTCGTTATGTTCTGAGGTGTACTCAATGAAACTTTCCCATGGCGGCTTACACGGAAGTCAGATTCCACATTGCCACTGAAAACCACTTCCTTTTCAAAGGAAAGCAACAATGCAGCGAATTTGACCTTATCGTCCCTCACTGGATAGCCTCTACCCTTCAGTATTGCCTCCATGCTTCCTCCATTAGCAACTTGGCCATTAGCCATCAATCTTCCAGCATTTACCATTATTTTGAAACCTTTTTCCAATTGAAACAGAGTCCTCAACCTTTGCCCCTACAAATAATGATTTCCCGAAGGAAGTCAGTGTAATTCCACTTCCTGTTGTGTTGCAACCCGAATTCTTGAATTTTGCATCCCCATGAACAGTACAAACCAGGTTTTTCTCTGCACCTTGGATGTCAATTCCAGTGAGCACTGATCTGCCCTTTTCATCAGAATACTTTGCTGCGCTTTCTGATCGAATGTTGAAATATTCCTTCTCTTTACTCATTTGTCCAATAAATGAAGCTTTAAGACTTGACTTTAGGTCTTGTGAGGTCTCAAGACTGATTCCATCGAATCCAACATCATGATCCCAGCCTTGAGAATTGAGAACTGGCCTCACAAGCCATTGATCACTAGTATTCATCAAGCATCGGTATCTGTAACTTGGGCAATCAGGGTTAAAATTTAAAGGGACGGCAATATCTGGCAACTGTACTAACTCTTGTGAATTGTCCTCTTCATAGTCATCATAATTTTTCTCTTTTCGTCTTCTAAGCTCATCATTCCATTGTTTCTTCAGATGTAGTGTCTCACGGTACTCAAGTTCATCAAGATAAATTTTTCTCTGCTCTTTGGATAGTTTTCGGTATTGGGCTTTTGTTAGAATCCTAATCGGTGGCAACTGATCATATTCGTCATCCTCAATATCATCAAAAGGCTCATTGGATTCCTCTTCCATATAATCTCTTGGATGAAGAAGTGATGAGAGGAGATGAGGAAGTGAAGGAAGTCTAGTTCTGGCTTTTGTCACCCGGAAATTATCCTGAAATCCAAGTATTTTGTTTGCATCCCCCAATACTTTGGTAGCTGCACATAATAGTAGCAACTGAGACATCCAATCTTGGCCATTGGGGAGAATTTTCTCACCTTTAGCATTTTTCCTGCACATAGGATGGTTCTCTACCAAAAACACCGGATTCTGAAGCTGAGTGCTTTGTATTGCTTGATGTATGTGATGCTGCAATACGTTCGTGCAATGGTCAACATATGAATCGTAACTTACAGTATAACCATCAGGTCCTTCTGGAGGACATGATGAACTATGGGTCATACCAATTATGGCATTGCACCAAATCGAAGAACTGAAGACATCGGTAATAAGCTCCAGGAGTCGGTAGTCACTGTATCCACGGTTAATAGTATCTAAACGATCTAAATAGAGTACAGCATCGGGGGGTGATCTTCTGATGAAATTTTTCACTTGAAACAAGATCTTTCTATTTCTTTGTTGGCTATGATGGGAAGGAGAAAGGCCTGGAGTATCAATTACCGTAACCCTGATTCCTTTAATAGTTCCAGTAATCTCTTGAATCTTGTTTGTTGCAGGTTGGAATGCATCAGTGAGAACCTTCAGTTGATCAAAAATGGAGTTTATGGTTGCACTCTTGCCAACACCAGTCTTTCCTATGATGAGAATTTTGAAGGAGAGAGCAAGATTAGAATGACCCGATGCCTCGAGCTTAGAGGCTATACTTTGAACTTTATCTAGTTTGAGTGCAGGTCTTTTAACTTGGACTTCACCGGCTCGTATCAAGCTTGCCAATTGAAGTCGGTATAGGACCTGGGACACTATAGGGTTAGCAGGAGATTGCCCAATCCTTTGAATTAGACGCATGAAATTGATTTGGAGTGCCTCGACTCGAGTTAATAAATCTGAGTTTTTGTCAATTGTGTTGTATTGAGCAAGATCAGAGTTTTCAGCTGCAATAGGCTCTGAATGAACTGGAAGTATTTCCCCTTGGGTATCATTAGAATTAGTACGTGTTGATATTACTGACATGCTTGTTACTGTTGTATCTGAAACAAAGTTATAAATCTAAAAAAATTAGCAATAATGGCAAAGTGTTATAAGTGGAAATTGTATTATCCACAAAGTAGTAAGGTAGTAAAAATTTCGTCAGATAAGCAGCTTTCTTCTCTGGTTTTCCTATTCCTCCTGGATTTATGGTCAATTTATTTGGAAGCAACTCTGAGAAGTTAAACTTGACCTATAGAGCTCTCGGAAATTACAACAAAACCAAGTAAATGTTTGAATAACCAAATTAATGTTTGCATAACAAAATTATCTGACATTTATGTACCTCCAATGTTAATGTACTCCACGATTTGTCTTTCTTTTTTCAAGTTTCAACAGCTTAAATGTAAAAGTTCCAACATGATTAAAAGGTTGTTTCAAAGTTGAGATTTGTGTTGCTGCTTCATGCACAGAAACAAGTAACATAGTGCTATCCCAAATCTTTAGAAAAAGAATTCTGTGCAATCTTTCTGGACACTGAAAAGTTAATTGCAAAGATATGTTCTGATTAAGTGGCAAGTTACAAGTCAACCACCTTAGCTCCTGTCTCTATTTAATACTTGCAGGATTTTTCTAAAAAAATGCATACCAAAGTGTGGGAGCTGAGTAATGATAGTAATAGCTATAGAATAATATAGAGTTTGTTATAAAAAGCAGAAGGTATATGAAATTAGTTTTAGTAAATTAAAAATCCTAAAAACATAAAATATTTGGCTCAGTATCAAAAGGAGAAGTAATTTAATGTGCAAAGAAATAAGGCCACACCTTGATTGCGGAGCTCACCATCAAGTGATTCGTCATAAAAGAAACTGAAAGGCCTTGCAGAGAGTAATGATTTAGATAACATCTCGTAAGAAAACCATTCTTTAAAATTCTTCATCTTCTATTAATCTGGAAAAATAAAGCAAAGAACAAAGAAATGTCCATCAGATGCAAACATGCAGCAAAATATTTACTCAAATAAGCTTCTGTTCTAGCATGCTACAAAGTATAGAAATAGCTACATATTGATACATATATAAGGAGGTACCTTTTAAGAAAAGTTTGGCACGAACATACCATCAAGTTGAGCAATATAAATTGCAAGAATAAAGTTTCTCCTTCACCAAATAAAGCTTTGTTATTAATGATAAGAATATATGACGACAAATACTAAGAGCACTCTACTCAATTTTCAGCACTTATGCCGGATGATATGATGGTAGTTCACTTGATTTGGCCCTTCAAGAGCTAAATGAAGCAAGAGGCTTATGTGTACCCAAACCATATGCTTGCATTAAATTCCATTGTTTAGTCACTGTGATTAGGTGTCAAATTGAAATAGTTCAGAAAAAGGGGCATGCCCAAGTTTTCATTCTCTTGATCAAAAGTGTTCAATGGAGAAATACACGAGGCTGAACCCAGTTATAATCACAATGCTTGATAGTCACATATGTGCTAATAATGATACTAAATTACAGCCTTGACATATTGTAATTTGTAACTATAATAAATCTCTCACCAATTCAAAGCCAATTTCTCTACTGTCAAACTTGTGAATCCAAAAGAAAATACCCAAATAACACTAACTAAAGTTTCTTCACAAATAATGTAACACAATGAAAAATCAGTGAAAGTTCTAGCATCAATAAGCCCCATTCTCGGCTCTACAGATGATTGCTAATTTGGACATCAAAAAGCAAATGGGTGATTTGAAAATACCAAATTAAACCATTCAAAGTGTATCATATTCAATAGAATTTTTGATATACATACAATAAAAACAAAAGGACATTTTTTGATGAAAGGGTTCAGCAAAATACCAAATTAGAAGAAGACCCAATTGAATTCAGTACATCTAGATGACAGATAGTTTTGATCCTGCTTGGTCTGTGGCTTTGGGCTTCCTTCGTTCAATTAAGAGAGTCGTTATTTATCGGGGGAAAAGAAAGAGAAAAAAAATAAATTAAACTTGAGAGAGAGAGACAGAGAGAGTTATTTATCGGGGGAAAAGAAAGAGAAAAAAAATAAATTAAACTTGAGAGAGAGAGGGTACAACTATTCACACTCCCAAACAGTAACTTTAGGGGGTGTGAGGACTAAATTGCCATTCTCCCAAACCAAAACAGGCCAAGTCCATTCAAGAAACACCCTCAACATCAAAAGGGTATTTTCGGCAATCCAACTCCAAAAATTACTGTTTGGGAGTGGATATAGCAAACATGAGAGGGAGAGAGAGAGAGGAGATTCAGTGAAATTATCAACAAAAAAGTTTAACAACATATCTAACAATAAATAATAAATAAACTGAACGCTTACGTTGTATCTTAAGGGCATGCCCACCTAGGGTTGGGTGCGGGCCGGGTCAACTCGCGAGCTGACCTTTCTTGCTGGACATGGGTCACAACCCGGTCCGACCCGTAGTGGGCCGGGTCCGACACGGCCCATATTCTATATACGCGGGTCACGGACAGGGTTAGGTCCAGCTTCAGATCCGGGACGAGAGAAATCGGCCCGACCCACCTTGACATGGCCCACAATCGACTCGGCCCAACCCACAACTACCCTATTCTATATACGGTGGCTAGAGATATATTAACTTCCTCTGCTTCCACAGTTGCATCAAAAAGATACCTTTTCAGCAAGCGGAAGAGTCGTTTCCGAATAGAAAACACAACTTACAACTGCACACGTGGAGATGTGTGTGTTTAAAGGACTAGCTCGATGCAGAAAAATGGTCACAAGGACGACAAATAAGGCCTTTCCTTAAAGAACATAACGAAAACAACTTGGAGGAATTCGGCTCCTTAAATGTTAATGGTTAACATTTTTTTCCCTCTTATATTTGTAATTTAAATTTAAACTAAAGGAAAGTTATTAACTCCCGGTGGATGTAGGTCTTCCATCGAAGTCCGAACCGCATATATCTTTGTGTTTGTAATGTCTTATCTTGGTACATTGTGTGTCACTGTGCGTGTATATTATTTTAAATAAAGAGTAAAATTGAAAAAATAATTTAAATATAATTTAATTGATACAAATATAAAGTTGATATAGTTTATAAATTAAAAATAAAAAAAAGTTAAAAAAACCACAGGTTGACCCACGGCTCCTGAGTTGTGGGCCGGGCTCGACCCCGCCCGCACTAGGTGGGTCATGGGCCTGGTCGGGTCCAATCCCAGACTCAGGATCAGAAAATAGACCCGACTCACTCTGACCTAGGCGGGCAGGGTCACGGGCCTAGACCGGCCCGGCCCATGCCCACCCCTACGCACACCCGCAAATAATAAAAAGAAAAGGTGAAGATAAGGACATTTTTATGAAAAACTTATAAAAATACACTGTTAAACAAACAAAAAAAAGGGCGGGGGGTTAATATGATTCAGTCATTTAATAATGTTTATACATCCATTTTCAACTTCATATTTCACTCCAGACAGATAATGCACTTCTGGAAGGATATTTGATGTAAGCGGATCCTACTAGGTACTACCCGAACCCGACTAGGACGTGCCAGCCCTACTTTCGTCTGGTCTCACTGCCACTCTTCCGAGCTCTAAATCAGCGAGCCTCTTCCGTCTCGAATACGCCCAAAATTCTAGTAATGGAAACCCTAGCCCGCGCGAGATCCGCCATGGCGGACCTCGCCGGATCTCTCCTCGGAGAACATCCTCGAGCGCCTTCCTCTCTCCGGCTACGTCCGCTTCTGGTGGCCGGTGGATACCGTCCAAACGCCACGACGCCCGCCGCACTTCCAGGTCCCCTCCTCCGATGCTCGATCGTGCTCGTCTCCGTAGGATCCCGTTACCAAGAAATCCTCTCTTGCTACCAAGAAATCGTCTCTTGCTACAGCCCCTTCGAGGACAAAATCTTCACATTTCCCGTCCCCTTCGAGGACCGATCCTTCGGCGTCCCGGTCCCCTTCTGCGCCCTCTTTTTTCGTGGATGGTTGCTGAGCTTCGATTCCGTAAACCTCGTTCTGTGGAATCCAGTCTCCGGCGACAAGATCGAGCTCCCCCAGCTGATCCATGGGCGGGATGCGCCCCGTTTCAGAGACGGCGTCGTCGCAATCTCACCTCCGCCCCATTACTTAGTTTCCATCGCCCTCTACCCCACCGTCTTCTTGCTTCGCTGGTTCGACTCGGATTGGGTCGAACTGAATCTCCCCGAGGTAGCAGCCAGACGCGTGTCTGAAGCGGCGGTGTCCATCAGTGGCAAGCATTACCATACTCTCTCAGCGTTAGAGCTGTATCCATGGGTCGGTTCTCAGGATTTATTAGTGGTTGATGCTCTCGCTACGCCTCCTACTTTTCAATTCTTTGAGATGGAGCTCTTGAGACGGACGGCGGTAAAAACCCTGCACGGCATTACTCATTTGGTGGAGTTTGGTGAGGAGCCGTTACTTGTTAAGGAGATCCTCGGATACGGAACTATTCCTGTTGGGTTTGAAGTGTATAGAGCGGATCTCGACAGGAAGATGTGGGTGAAGGTGGAGAGCGTTGGTGATAACAGAGTGATCGTGATTCATTGGGTTCAGTCCGTTTCACTGCTAGCAGCTGATATTGGAGCTAGAGGGAACTGTATTTATTTCGCGACAGGGGAAAACAGTGGGCAAGGACCATGGAAGGTGTTTGATTTAGGTACCAGGAAGATGACGGATTTGCAGCTTCCAAGTGCTACGCAGTTTCGGAATCTTGCTCAGCTGTTATTTGTGCCCAGCTTATGTTAGTCCTCGGATTCAAGGTTTGCGTTCTTCTAATTGGTTAAAGTTTCAGTTTTTTTAAGTTCTCGTTTGGAAAGCTTGTTAGGTAATTCACCCTAGTTTACATATTTGACGGCGATTATATCACGACATTTTACATATAAATGTTGTTAGTTTCATAGTGGTTCTGGTTTAATTAGGTTAGTTTTGCTATAATTTCATGTTTGATTGCTCTTCTGTCGTTTGCTGAGCCAGTTGGTGTGCAGGTATGTATTTGCCACAAAGGGAATGGTTAGAAAATAGAATCAGTAAGATTGTGGTTCAAGTATTTTGTCATGCTTTTCTGGATTGAATTTTTCATGCTTATACTTTTTTTTAAAACTATCACATATGTGGTGTCTTATCATGTTCATTTTTTAGATACTTCTTTGAATCACTTTTGTTTGATACCCAAATGATTTTCTAGCTTGAGCACATGAAATCTTCTGATGGTGTGTTGAGCAGCACAAACACGCTAGTTTAATTCGACTACAGGTGTACTGAAGTTTAATTTCAGGCATGAAGATTTAGCACATTCTTCAAATGTAAATGATATTATGTCCATTTACTTAGAATGTTGTTTGATGACATCCAATGTGCTATCTACTATCTTCCTTAAAAGGTCCGAATCATTCTTGCAAATAACCTTAAACCATCAAATATAGTGATTAGGCATAATTGGCTGATTTTGTGTCATAGTGGTAAGGCATCTTTAAGGTCACGAAAGAGATCTAGGTTCAACAAAATAATTTGATTGATAGATTTGATATTGAGCTTCCTTTAGAAAAAAGAAGTAAGGGACAAGTTGAGATCGAGCGACTTTATTCCCAGAACATAGGTAGACCAAGACACATGTCAGGTTGAAAGTCAACATGAAACCAACATATATCTAGTTGAAACAAATTAAATCAAGTTTTTCATATAGGAGGCAAAGCTTATATCTTTTGTCTCTTCCCTCCTTATGCGGAAGGAAGTTTCTCATCACATTGCAAGTTCCTCACATTTGTCCATCAAGCATCCTCCATGCATCTATGTCGATATCTGACAGGGGATGCCACTAGAATTTTGATGTATAATGGCTTTTTTGCGTGTTAATGTGCAGTAGCTTTTGTGCAATCCTAGAGGAAAGTTAGGTGTACATAATGATAAATGTATAAGTTGGTCTTGGACACAGATAATGACACAGGTATTGTGCAATGTGCATGCGCATATTCATGCTAACAGCAATACATTTCTTTTGTGGTCCATTGCATCATAATTTTGTACAAATATAAACAAAATGATCCTAACATAGATTTGACATTTATTTATAAGTGAGTGACATCTCACTTGAGTCTTTGGCTTTATGTGCCAATTCTTACCATGATAGGACTTATGATAGCACGTAACACTTATCCTTGATCCTTAAAGCGAATAATGCACGATATTACTTCTTACTCCTTAACTTTTATGAATGCCTAACTTTTAGTTCCGAAATAGCTCGTGCCAATACATGTCTCTTCATTGGTGGCTGTGTGTAGTTCTCATTGATAAGAGTCCAGGATTTATATGCATAATAGCATCCACAAATCTAGGTCAATGATATGTGTATAAAAAGAGCTGGATCAGGGAGAATAGATCCTAGGCATACTAGGGACACCTACTATTTTAGAAGAGTCAATTTTTGAGTGCTACAGTGTGCTACATGCTTTGGTTGTTATGGAAAGCAATGACAAGAAGGTGTTCACAGATGTGACATAATGACCTGAGAAGAGCTTGAAAAAGTTAAATATAAACCAGTAGCACTTAATTGGATTCCTTTTCTTTTTGCTAAGGAAAATACAATACCCTGTTATATTGACCTGCGAACATCCACAAATAGGGTTTGGAGAAAAATAAATTTTGACGACATTTCAGTTTAGTGATGGATGCAGGGCATACACGTTGGTTCCAGATCGTGGGGTATGATTTTTATCAGCGATAAGTGTAACTTTAAGTCTTTGATTGGGTGTGCTGTTACATTGGCAAAGTTAATGGTCACATGGGAGAGACTAGAGTGGGTTATGAGGTTCTTTATGCCAATAAGATGGCGACTCACTGATGATTAATAATGCAGTAGACTGCCCATTGTATCAGCAAGTTTAGATTTGTAGTTGTAAGGATGGCTATTATGCAATGGAGACCATTAAATGCATCAACTAGGAGTAATTATAAGATCATAATTAATGCAGAAAGGAGGATTAGAAGCAGACATATGAGACGTGGTTAAAGTTGTTTAGAAGGATACAATAGTGATTAACTTAGTGGAGGAGAGAGCACGTGATAGAGCCTAGTGGAAAACTAGGATTCATGTCCCAACCTCAGAAATTTGGGCTACAAGCTTTGTTGCTGTTGTATTGCCTTCTGATCACAGGCTCCTTATTGAGCTGGACAAAGATTATAGAGCTTATGGAGTGATGTGATTTGCCATTGTTATCGATGAGCGTGCATACGGACGTATATTCTAGAAAGGTGTTTTCTCCCAGGAATTCTATCAGGAATAAAAATGGCTTGAAAAAGATAATGTGTAACAATATCTCAGATTTTATTCTTTCCACACCCTGAACTCAACTTGGTTGCTTCTGTGCCCAAGTCAAATATTAATGTCTCAGATTTTATTCTTTCCACACCCTGAACTCAACTTGGTTGCTTCTGTGCCCAAGTCAAATATTAATAAAACCATGTGCCTTTCTTGCAAGATCTTGGATTTTGTTCAGGTGCCATTTAATAAGAGAAGCTTGAAGGCATCCCTTTGCATTACCCAAATGGAATCTGGGAGCTATGTTTTAATTACCTTTAAATAGTGGCTCTTTGAGGGTGTTTGTCTTACAAATGTTCAGTTCCATGTCTTATTTCCAGTTATAATTTTTTCTAGTGTAGTGATACTCTTAGTTTCTGCTCATGATTTAATGCATAGTATCTGGCAACCAATAAATGCAAATGCATTAGTGTCGATCACATAACAAGAAATGATTAGTTCTTCGAGCCAATTTAATTTTCTCTGTTATTCCTTGATTACCAAAACTTTGTTATTGTTTTGTCTTATCTGATCTCAAGTCTTTCTTTTCAGGCCTTTCCCGGGATTCATAAATGTTGATCTCAACGGTAGGGTTTCGTGCTGGGGTTTGAATATCTGTGGAGCATTTATTGTGAGAAAACTGTGCTTTCGCTTCTCCACTATGAGAGTGGAGGAGCACAACTAATGGTATCGAGTGTAAATCTAACTCTATGTTTGTGGCTTGAGAACAACTTGTTCTTTCTATAGCCTTTGATACATACTAGTGATATTAGCATCCTATCCTTTTCTTCTTCATGTTAACAATTCTATAGCCTTTACACGGGTAATATATCCTTGTGATGTTTAATCCGAAGTTTTTCTCTGGTCAGTGAATATGAACAACCGCTATTATTTTACTGCTTGTTCTTTGTAGCCCAAATACTTCTATGGTAAAATTCTCACCATAATTTTACAGTAAATATCCGATTACCTCATTGTTTCTCTATTCCACTAAGCTACAATATAGCTTCATTGCCTGGTTCACATTCAAACAAATTAAAACCTGTTTTTTCACTCCTAATTGAGGAGTGAAAAAGACAAGGAAGCCCATATAGTTAATTTTCTTTAATGTTGACAGCAACCTCAACCACCCTCATAATAGATTTCATGTTTATCCCTCAAACTTATACTTCTTGCATAGTTCTATTAATGTGTATGATTACAATGAAATGTTTTGAAACCATCTTTTTAGTGTGAGATTTATGATGCGGCATACGAGATTTAATTATATTTGCGATGGAGACACCACTAATATAATACTATTAGTCTACTTCTCATAATACATTTACTAAATCCCTTTTGTTACTTGGTGTGAATGGAGCCATTGAACCATGTGAATTTATGCAGCTCCTTATTGTCATACTTTTTAATATTTCTGTAATGTACTTGTGTATTTATAAGCTTTAAGTTTATTTCAGCATTAGCTAATTTTTTAAGTAGCATTTTCGCTTATTATATCAATTTTCTTTTTAACAGAGGTCATAATTGTTGTGCTTCATTCAAGTTGATCACCAATATCACTGTAGGGTATCAATTCTATTGTTGGTCCTAAAACTGCTAGGAATGTTGTTGTCTGACCCGAGCTTGATTTTTGTTTCTTTTACTAATTGTTTGTGGCTTTTTAGTAAACATGACACATGTTTATTATGTTTTTGTTCAAATGTCACCAATACAGCTGTAGTGCATCAAATCGGTTTACACTTACATCAGTTCTCTTCATTTTTGTTCTGATACTGCAGAGTTTCCGTTGTTGAAGCAAAGAAATAACTAATAATTTGTGATATTTCGGGTGATGTTGTTAGGGGGTTTTGTGATAAAACCTTAAAGTTCAAGGGGGTTTTCTGATAACCCCTAAACTTAAGGGTTTTTTTTGATATTTTGAAAGTTAAGGGGAGTTTTCTGATAATCTCCCAAAGTTATGGGGGGTTTCTGATATGAAGCCTATTTATTGGATACCAAAGTGTAATAGATATATAACTTTCTTTGGGGTGCATTCTAACGATGCAACTGTTCTGTATAAATATTTTTTTTTTCCTTCTTAAATGCAAACAATCTTATCTATATATCTGCTTTAAATTGATTTTGATCCTCTTAATGTTTAGTCATAAGTTTTTTTCTGGGTAGTGGATATCAGTTGCATGTCTCAAATGAGAGAAACTGATAATATAAGATACAATTGTCTAAGTAAATAAAATATCCGAATCATAATTCACCAAATTCTTTCACCATAAGAGCATCTCCAACCACAAAACTCAAATTGGTGTAGTTTTTACACCAAATCACTATTCTATTTTCAACTCATTACACCAAATTTTACACCAAAAAAAATATTCATTTTATTATTTTTATCTTTTAACATTTTATCTATTTAAAATATTTATTATTATAGAAAATAATAATACAACATAAATTATTGTGTAATAAAAGAGATATTTTATAAATTATGTGCTAAGTTATGTTGTATTATTATTTTTATCTAAATAATTAAAAAATTTAAAAGACTAAAAATAAAAAAGCAAAATTTTTTTTGAAGATGCTACCAGAATCCTCAATACCACATTTGCCCTAGGCCTCACCCTCAAGCCACCATTTTGATTGCTAGAACCCCCACTGTCTCCATCGTCAATTGCCTACCGGAGCAGTTTACCGATGAGCTCCATGGCTGCAGCAATCGTCGCCGCCGCTCCTCGATCGAGGCAGGCTCGGCGATCCAGACATCGTACGACGTCGCTGCTGGTGGCGGGAAGCGAGGACGCGGCGCGGTTGCTGTCTCCTCCACCGTCGTCGTCGGAGCACGACGTCGACGAGCATGAGGACAATATCGATCGAGGGACTCGTAGAACTGCTCGTCGTCGTCGTGTTGGGGCTGCGCCAAAGCTACAGTGTTGCGCCAAATCTGGCGCAGCACTGTAGCACATCATCAAAATAGCGCTCAAGATAGCGCTTGGTTGGAGAGGCGTTTGGTGTTGGGTTTGCGTCATTTTAGGGATTTAGCGCAGGGTTGGAGATGCTCTAACAACAAACTATGAGTTACGCAAATTGGTTTCAGATCCACAATTTTAAGATCAAAAGAATTTGATGTAGTCATAGATATACAAGTATCTGCATCTGGATTCCTATATTTTTTATCTATATCCATGTTTTTTATCCTATGAAAGATTAGATGGTATTTGTATCCATAACCATATGTATATGAAATATATTTGTGGATGTGGCTATTTAAATATCTATAACTAATCAGATATTGATTCAAATGTATACTCGATTTCCAAATGCTCATAATCAATTTCTCCAGGATACGAGATCTGAGTTCAAGAAACAACTTTTAGCTAAAGGCAAAAATAAAATTATATTCGGTGGATTTGTGTAATAATTGGGATTAGCTTCAACCTGTAGCGGAGAAGATCCAGACCCATGAGAAGCCTTCACTTTGGCTCAGGTGTATAATGCGTTTTAATACCTCAATTACAAACAAACACAAATACACTCCTTCTCATTATTCTCCAACCAAATGAAGAAAATCGCCTCCAGCATAGAGAAAAATTGAAAAACAAAAAGAATTTTTTTTTTATTGCAAACAAGGAAGTTAAGCTGAGGAGTTAACTAACGGTTTTTCAAAAGATTTTAGAGGACAAATTGATAAATTTGAAACTTTGAAGATTTCACGTGCAGTTTGAAAATAAGATGGTTTTGCGGGTTTTATAGGAAACACTACAAAGTATTGGGGATTTGTAGACTAAGTTTAACAAATAATACCTTTATAATAGTTTTAAAGCAATTTATAGTAAACTTATAAGAGTAGTGATAATCATACAATTCTACTCAAACTAGTGCTACACTAATGCAAAGAAAAGTATGACATCTGACTTCTTTTTTTTTTAACGATGACTCATCAATGGAGCCCGTACTTTACTCTTTTATAGTGTGAGAATAATTTAAAAAATGGCAAAATGGTCAGATTGGTATATTTTTTTTAGGCTTGGTGACATGTTGGTTTATTTTCTATTAGTTTTATCAGATTGGTATATTTTTTTAACTCCGGCGCCATATAGGTCTTAAATTTGGTCAGAGTTACAGTTCCGGCCAAATTTAGTTACTGTTTCGACCAAAATTAGTTACTGTTCCGGCCAAAAATCCCATCAGCCCTGGTCGGAACAGTAACTCCGGCCAAATTTAAGGTCTATATGACGCCGGAGTTGAAAAAATATTCCAATCTGACAAAATTAAAAGAAAATATACCAACATGTTACCAAGCCTCGAAAAAATATGCCAATCTGATCATTTTACCTTTAAAAAAGTATAGTGTAATTAACATCAACCAACTTATAATGCTGGTAATGTGAGAGGAATAGATTTAATTTCATAACTATACTTATTGAGTTTGTTCCGTGTCTTTTACTATCTTCTTCATAGATGAAAAAAAAGTTACATTTTGTTACATGAATGGACTTTTCTTGAACTTAACGGATGAGGAAGGGTTTTTTTTTGGATTTTATATACAAATGGGCTATTTTGTAAATTCACCTTACCGATCTACAAAACACAACAAGTTCAAGGGCGTATTCATAAATAATGCATCGAAGGTCTCGCCCTCTCAGCTCTCTCAAGCGATGAAGAAGTCCGCCATGGTCGCCGCGCCCTTAGCAGCGATCCTCGTGCTAGTCTCATGTCTTCTTCCTTCAGCCACGGGGTAACTCGATTCCTCACTAAAGCCCTAGTTTATTTCGCTAATTTTGATCTATACTTAGCGGTTTAATCCGCCGAAAACCTAAATTTTTGGCCAGGTCCGGTGATGGTTACCCGATTACAGTCGCGTGGAAGATAGAAGGTACGAATCTCAATCTGTCGTCCGCTTGTTTTCATATTGTAGGCTTGTGAATATTAATTAGGTTTCGATGAAATTTAATCCAGTGATTTTTTTAATCACGATAGGAGCTTAGGGTTTGCTATGTGTAGGCTCGGAGGAAAGTGGTGATTTTGATTCACATGGGAAAATAGCCACCTTTTCAAGTTGAATCAAAACACACCAGATCTTGAAAAATGAAAACTGATTGAAATATTTTTATTTAAAGTAAAATGGGTATTTTACAGGTTTGTTAGTGTCTGCTAAAGGGCTAGTATAATTAACCAAGTCAATTAATAAAGTGATAGGACCGATAGAATACCTAATGAACGGATGGGAAGTAATTGCGCAAAGTTAATCTAAGCTTAGTTTGTGCTATAAAGTTCAGCCACAGAAGATATATTTACTAAAATGATTGATGGAGATATATGAAAAAATGCATTTTGTTTATATTGGTTTAGAAAAGTTATGATAAAGTTGACAGCGAGACAATATTGTTGGTTTTATGGGGGGGGGGGGGGCTTACTAGGTGGTTATAATAATGCTATTAGGACTATATGAGTTAAAACTGTCATGAGAACAATATGGAGATGTCAAATGTTTGGACACAGGATGGTAGTGAATTAACGAAGTCATTAATAAAGTGATAGGACGATAGAATTCCTAATGAACGGATGGGAGTAATTGTGCAAAGGTAATCTAAGCTTAGTTTGTTGCTATAAAGTTCAGCCACAGAAGATATATTTTACTAAAAATGATGATGGAGATATATGGAAAAAATGCATTTTGTTTATATTGGTTTAGAAAAAGTTTATGATAAAGTTGAGCAACGCGAGACAATGTTGTTGGTTTTAGGGGGGGGGGGGGGGGGGGGGGGGGGCTTATTGTAGTGGTTATAATAATGCTATTAGGAGCTATATGAGTTAAAACTGTCATGAGAACAATATGGAGATGTCGAATGTTTGGACACAGGATGGTAGTGTAATAACGAAGTCAATTAATAAGTGATAGGAGCGATAGAATTCCTAATGAACGGATGGGAAGTAATTGTGCAAAGTTAATCTAAGCTTAGTTTGTTGCTATAAAGTTCAGCCACAGAAGATATATTTACTAAAATGATTGATGGAGATATATTGGAAAAAATGCATTTTGTTTA
The DNA here is from genome assembly GCF_001876935.1 of Asparagus officinalis. Classification (NCBI taxonomy): domain Eukaryota; kingdom Viridiplantae; phylum Streptophyta; class Magnoliopsida; order Asparagales; family Asparagaceae; genus Asparagus; species Asparagus officinalis. Next base: position 1,773,202 of record NC_033794.1, on the reverse strand, counting down.
TATTGGTTTAGAAAAGTTTATGATAAAGTTGACAGCGAGACAAATGTTGTTGGTTTAGGGGGGGGGGGGGGCGGGGGGCCCTTACTTGTTAGTGGTTATAATAATGCTATTAGGACTATATGAGTTAAAACTGTCATGAGAACAATATGGAGATGTCGAATGTTTGGACACAGGATGGTAGTGTGTGTGGATGGTATCATTCATTGTCAAAATTACTGGTTTGTGTTTTCTTAATTTCCTTGCTTCTTGGTGAAAATAAAAAAAACTAAATCAATCATTGTTGTCTAAACCTATAATAGATGATAGATGGTTCTTCTATGTGCTTGGGACAAACATTTCTATTTGTTATGCTAATGATTCAACATATTTTTGAACCATTTTGATTTTAGGTCGATCTTCCTCTTTTTCCATGTATGAACTGGTTTATATTCATTTCAAGCAGTTTTGCCTCCTCTCCTATATGAGTTGTGTCTATTTCAGTGTCAGGATTGTGAGCTGTGTCTGTTTCCTTGTTGTTTTTTATATTTCTCGAGTAAATACAGCAGTTGACCTCAGTATTTTCATAAGAAAATGTGAACTTTAGGCCACACATCTTCAATGTGGCTATGTGGCTATAGATAGTATATATTTCCTATACATCACTTTGTCTGTTAAAATATGTGTGCATGTAGCCTGTCTCTTTTTCATTTACTGACCAATACCTGAGTTTTTAGTTGTAAATTATTTTTCCACTATATATTATATGCCTATAATATTCTAAATTACAATGTAATAAATTTATGAGGCTCATGCCTCATGCCTTAAGCTCACATCTCGCGTGGTAAAAGGGTTCAATGTCTCCAACTTTTTAAACATTAACGTGCACATACAAAATACGTTCCAGAAACTATATCCTTCTCACTACATGATTCACTTTCCATCCATCATAAACTGATTGCTTAAATTTCCCATTCCCTCGTTTCCTTCTGAAAACAAACACTCTCATTTTATCATCACGCCACTGACATCGCAATACGCAAGTTAAATCTCATATGAATTTTATGAATGTTGGTGTTATTCATGCAATGGGAGATCATTTCTTTATATTATCTATTACTATAGTTCAAAATTATCGCTCACTAGGATCTTTAAGTTAGAATCTGAAGTGTCAGTTTATTGTCTAATCTCTCTGCCTTTTTCCATCAGGCATGGGGTCAAAAGGTATTGGTCTTCCTGCAAAGATTTCGAACATCAAAGTCATACTTAATGGTGGTCAAAGGGTCTCATTTGTTCAGCGAGATGGTTACTTTTCATTGTATCCTACTATACTACTTGCCTAATTTTTATTTCTCTGTATTTACAATTTGAATAACATAACCTTCTTGCTATAGTTTCCCTTGCCTCTTCTGTTTCTACTGATGTAGACTTCATAACTGATGTTTTGGAATTCTTATAAAGGTTTATGTCATACTTGAAACAGTTTCCGCATGGACATTCAACATATTTTAAAATATGCGGATTAAATTTACTATTAGAGGTGGAACAAGTTCGTTGTAAGCAAATACTTCCCAGAAATGAAATGAGGATTCCTTATTGCTTACCCGATTCTAATGATAGAATTCTTAGCTCATGTCTGCTTCCTAGTTGATGAATCCTCGAACAATTTACAGTTGCAAGTTAAAAAAGATCCTGGTATTTCACAACTGCATGATTTGTGTAAGTAACTTAAAAAAAAACTCCAATGAAAAACTCCAGTCTGTTCAAATGAGTTATTGGTTGACTTTTATACTTTTGGTAGATAGAATATATCAACTATTCATTTTGAATTCTTTGACAAGTTATGCCTAAGCTATAATGTACCAGCTGGCACTCACCTGATTGAAGTAACCGCACCGGGTTATTTCTTTTCACCGGTAACTCTATTCCACCCTCCCCTTGTGTGTGTTTGTGTCTGCATATACCTCTGCAGTTTTGACCGGGTAAATAGCATTTGACCTTGCTTTCCTACCTCTAACTTATGCTCAGGTTCGTGTTGATATCAGTGCAAGAAACCCAGGTAATGTTCAGGCAGCACTAACGGAAAATAAAAGGGCTTTGCAAGAACTGGTTTTGGAACCTCTAGCAGAAGAAAAATATTATGAGGTACACTCGATTTGAGTTGCAATCCATGATTCTTTCTTCATTTCGATGATATCAGTGACTTGTTTAATCTCTTTTCATGACTTTTTTTTTGTAGACAAGAGAGCCTTTCTCTGTAATGTCTCTAGTGAAAAGTCCTATGGGCCTGATGGTGGGTTTCATGCTCATTGTGATGTTTGTCATGCCAAAGTTGGTGGAGAATATGGGTATGATTCTGATCTTTAATTTAATTTCTACCATCATATACAAGTCTGCTGCTGGTGTTAGGAAATTTACCTAATGTAGTTCTATATTCTCATCTGACTCTTATAGTCTCACTCTGGACTCAAATTGCAAAGATAATTGATCTTAAAATCTAAAGCAAGTGATAGATATCAATATACAGTTTTCTTGTTTTATCAGTTCTTGTAGTAGACACGAAAGTTCTTCCTACATTCTGGTGGGTGACTACTTCTTCTTTGTATGAATATTATATAAAGCATTTCATAACTTTTTAGATATTTGTAAGTGTTACATTCATACGAGTAAAAAAAATCCAGCAGCTATTTCTTAACAGGCCTTATCAGTCCTTTTCTCTTTGTTTTGTTGTAACGTTGCTCCTGGCACGAGAACCTCAACCTATCTTCTCTACGACTGTTCAATTTAGTCCATAGATTTTAGGTTCCAGATTTTGCTCAGATTATTGTGCTCGTTTTTTATTTGCTCCTTCTTACCTTGATCCTAATTGCACATAGAAGTTACAGCTCGATTAGCTGGTTATAGTTAGTCTTACTGTTTTCCTCTTACTATATCAGATGGTGAGGTTATTTTATTGTGTCTGACAATCTCAATCGTTTTTTTTTTTGCACTGTTTTCTGTACTCAATGCAAGCATCTAGTTTACCTAAATAGTTGCTTACTTCAACTTCAGCATCAGGAAACCTTGGATTATAAAATTAAGGGTTAAGTGTGGATAGAACTCATGTACTATCGCCCAATTGTGGATAGAGCCAATGTAGTTCTATTGTGGCAGATAGACCCCCGAATGAAATGTTTTGTGGTCGGGTACATGAATCATATTTTTTTATTCCGTTCTATTTTGGGTCATTTCCTCCATTAAGTTAACCATTATCATATCATTCTTAATTGCTTCCAACCAAGTTTTTTTTAGGTCTACCTCCAGATTTCTTCTCCCCTTTAGCTATAATATTATCATTTTTCCTAACCAGTGCACCAAGAGATCTCCATTGTACATGACCAAACCACCTCTACTCTCTCATTTTATCCTCAATAGGAACAACCTCCAATTACTATGGATGACCTTATTTCTTATCCTATCTTTGGTATGTACCCACAAGACCGTCATCATATTCTCATTTCTGCTACACTCATTTTTTGCACAATATTATTTTTTGATAAGCCCAACATTCTGATACATAAAGCATTTTTGATCTTATAACCGTCTTATAGAATTTTCCTTTTACTCTCACATCTGTTCTTACTTTTGTTGAGGGAATAATCTTATGCCGACATTATTGTATAATGATCTCGGTTATATGTTACATTCTTATGTTTCATCAAGGAAATGGACATCTTTCCATTGTGTTTCTTCAGATCCAGAAGAAATAAAGAAAGCCCAAGAAGAGATGAGGAGCCAAGGAGGGCTAGCTGGTATGTTGACCGGCGCTGCTACTGGAGCTACAAGGAGTAATTGATAGCGGAAAAATTATGCAACAACAAGCTACAGGTTGATCTCACTAGCTGTGGGAAGTACTAGTTTTCCGAAACCTGGAAAGCAATTATATCTTCAAACTCAGTTGCTTCATGGTTTGGATTCTCATTAATTAAAGATCGAAGAAACCCGCGTGAATCAAATTTTTGTATTATATTTTCACAAGTCAGTTTTATGTCTGTTAAATGCCTTTCCCCATCGCTGTGTAGTTGTATATTTATTCGGAATTTTTGACACCGAGTGTTTTGTTTGATCAAAATTGCTGCTCCTCGATGCTTTATAATGTTTCCGTGTAGATCGGTTATCGAAAAATAACATCTATTCTTCATGTCTGCCTAGTAATAGTGAAAGGCAAAGTAAAATAAAATTTGTGGAAGCCAGAAACTATCTGATTATGTTTAAGGTGTATATTTTCATAGTAAGGTTATGAGGCATCTATGAAGTTCTCATCCACCGCTTGACCGAGCCCCCTCTTTCAATTTGTACAGCGCTCACGTGGATTGGAATCCCCAGCTTCCGCTATGCGCGTTCAAGCATCAACACTCTCGAATAACATCAATAGCCTTAAATAAAGAAGGGTGGGGTTACAATACACCTAGGGTGTCACAACTTAGTTACACCCACCTATAAAATAATTACACTCACCTATAAAAGCACGTGTTTGAGCGCCGACGTTAACAACCAACATTGTTCATCATGATCTATGCGTCCAAAACTCCATGGAGATAAAAAAAATATCACATAAATAAGATATTTCTAGTTTACACATCCGTGGCTTAGAAATGAACGGTCTGTAATGGTCTAAAATACCTGCTATTTTGAATTGCTTAAATTATAGGACAGAAATTTTCAAGACACATGGTACTTGATCTATACGCATTTGCTAACATGTAGATCATAATGAATGGTGTTGATCGTTAATACCGACGCTCAAACATGTGCTTTTATAGATGAATGTAACTAAGTTAATTGCATCTTAGGTGTATTGTAACCTTAATAAAGAATACTACGTATGCAGACTTTTATGTACTAGTTAAGCCCGTGATCACTGACTCGTCCTCCTAATGGCTCTTACCCATCAAACTTTTTTGTAGGCAACGTGATGGGAAAAAAGAAGGTTCTTTTTTTGTTTTTTTTGGTGTTCGTGCAAGTATAAATGTTGTTTCGAGCTGTTTGGAACTTTGGCTATCCAAAATTGCCAAGAGATCATATGGAGTTCTATCAGTTGCGAATAGACCCTTATAATTCTACTTGCGAAATAGACACATTTTCGACTCCTTTAAATGTTAAAAAATTTTTAACAAATGGATGTCTATCTTCACCAATAGAACTATCAAGGATATAGCGGCAGCCAAAAATAATTTTAACATTTTTTTAAGAGTAAAAAGATTTCTCTCCAGGAGTCTATTCGCAACGAATAGAGCTACAGGTGCATTATTACAAGGTGTCTCTTTGTAATTGGGTGATACTATATGGGATCTTGTTCGCAATTAACCCAATGAAAAACTAATATATATAAAAATTCATAATTCTCCTGCTCTCTTAATAAATAGGCAAGCCATCAGTCTTCGGTGGGGTTTCGCTAAACTATCAAAGTTACAGAAAGGTTTTATGAAATTTAGGAAGGTCATGGACGTTTTATGCAAAGACTCCAAAAGTTGGGGGCTTTATGAAATTCCTTCACCCAACTCGCATCAACCGTCCATTACTAAACCCTATCCGCTTAATCCATATCGCACATCTTAACCCAAAATATTCCGCCAGCACAACTAGTGAATATATTTCACGTACCGAGAAAGAACAAACCCTCGCACGCTCGGATCCAGCTTCGTTTGGATCTCGATCTTCCTCTCCTTAGGGTTTGCAACGGGAGCGGCGATTTGATAGATCTACATCATAAACTTGAGATCTAAAACCATATAGCCATGATTAATTCAAAGAGATTAACAAGGATCTAAAAGAGCGGAAGCTTATACCTGAATCCATTGCTTGATCTTGATTTTGGGTGTTGGATCTTCTAACCTTAGGGTTCTCTCTAAAACCGAATTTCTCTTTTAGATGGGGGTGTAGAGAATTAGAGAATGTAACCCTAGGTTAGGGACCATAACCCCTTATTTATAGATGTTGTACTTTTGTAATTTAGCCCCTCAATAAATTACAATTACAACCTGGTATCTGCACATATAACCCCATGACTTATTTAAATACCAAATTAACTCAACTTAATTGATCACTTTAGTGGGTTATCCTGAAAGATAGCAATACACATTGATTAATCATATGTGCCCACAAATAGATTTATTAGATTAAATCCAACAATCTCCCACTTGGGCACCATATGATTCCTTAAACTGTGTATAACCTTATGAGCTCAAAAATTGCTATCACTGAAATGGTATTTCCGAACAATCTCGTCCATTGACTATATCAATATAGGATCAAAGCGGCCTTCGTCACATTTATCGTGACTCGACCCATCAATGGTCACATATACCAATACAATCAAATGACATAGATCAATCATGGATGTGCAGCATGAAAATTACATGCAATGTGATCAGTACATGTCTATTTTCAACTGGTCCTCCTTAGTGAGGTCAAAACCAAACATAATGTAACAGAGTGTCTTAACTGAATACTTTATTCTGATCAGACAATACAACCAAACATAAAGCACCACAAATACAAACTCCCACTAAAACATAATATCCTCAAATAATACCACACCCATATGAGCAGTATGCTCATGAAAGACCTTAGGTGGCAATCCCTTAGTAAGAGGATCAGCTATCATGGAGTTTGTCCCAATGTGCTCTATGGATATCTGTCCACTCTGTACCCTTTCTTTCACAACCAGGAACTTAATGTCAATATGTTTTGACTTAGTTGAGCTCCTGTTGTTATTGGAATACATTACTGCAGATTTATTGTCACAATATAGCCTTAGTGGTCTTTCAACATTTTCCAAAATGCGCAGTCCCGTGACAAAATTTCGCAGCCATATTCCCTGATTGGATGCCTCATAGCAAGCTACAAATTCTGCTGCCATAGTGGAGGAAGCTACTAGTGTTTGTTTGACACTTTTCCATGATATAGCTCCTCCTGCTAACATATAAATGTAGCCTGATGTAGACTTCCTGCTATCTTGGCATCCAGCAAAATCAGAGTCCGAATACCCAATGACCTCTAATTTCTCTGATTTTCTGTATGTGAGCATGTAATCTTTTGTTTTCTGAAGATACCTCATAACCCTTTTGACTGCTATCCAATGATCCATACCAGGGTTGCTTAAGTATCTGCCTAACATCCCAACAATGTACGCAATATCCGGACGCGTACATACCTGAGCATACATTAGACTTCCTACAGCCGAAGCATAAGGAATCTTCTGCATTTCCTGAATTTCAAGGTTACCTTTAGGGCACTGATTGAGACTAAACTTGTCTCCTTTAGCAACAGGGGTGTCACCTGGTCTGCAATCTTGCATGCCAAACCTTTTAAGTACCTTATCGATATAGCTCTTTTGTGATAATCCAAGAATACCCCGAGAGCGATCTCGATGTATCTGGATCCCTAATATAAAAGAGGCGTCCCCAAGATCTTTCATCTCAAAATTCTTTGATAGAAATCTCTTGGTTTCGTGCAACATGCCTATATCATTAGTGGCAAGCAAGATGTCATCCACATACAGAACCAGAAAAATATACTTACTCCCACTGAACTTGTGATATACACAGTCATCAACAATGTTCATCTCAAAACCGAACGAGATAACTATTTGTTGAAACTTATGATACCATTGACGAGGAGCTTGCTTGAGTCCATAGATGGATTTCCTTAATTTGCAGACCATATTCTTTGGGTCTCCCGACACAAAGTTTTCTGGTTGCACCATATAGATCATCTCATCAATGTCTCCATTGAGAAATGCAGTCTTAACATCCATCTGATGTAACTCAAGATCATAATGAGCAACAAGTGCCATGATTATTCTGAAAGAGTCTTTCGATGAAACCGGAGAGAAAGTCTCTGTATAATCAATGCCTTCCTTTTGAGTATAGCCTTTAGCCACAAGACGTGCCTTATACCTCTCCACATTACCGTTTGCATCCCGCTTGGTTTTAAAAATCCATTTACAACCAATTGGTTTTGCACCTTCTGGTAATGGGACAAGTTCCCAAACCTTATTGTCTTGCATAGACTTGTACTCTTCATTCATGGCATCAATCCACTGTTGAGAGTTAGAACTTTTCATGGCCTGAGAGAAGTTGATTGGATCATCTTCTAACATTCCACTACTTTCCTCATGTTCTTGGAGAAATACAATATAATCATCCGGAATAGCATTTCTCCTTTCTCTCGTGGATCTCCTTAATGGCACTGGTTCTTGAGGTTGTTGAGTTTGTTCTTCTGGAACAGGGAGTTGTTCAACATTATCATCTTGAGGTTCCGGATTTACTTCTTGAGCAACAACAGGTATAGGAACCTGAATATTGTCAAAAGTAACTGTATGGATTGGATCTGAAGCCAATTCCTCCTCAAAACTAATGTCTCTAACCTTATTTCTCCCCCCAAACTCAACATCCTCAAAGAATGTTGCTGTTCCCGTCTCAAAAATGTTCCTTATAGTGGGATCATAAAACTTAAAGCCCCTAGAGCGTTCAGAGTATCCAATAAAGTAGCTGCTAACTGTTTTGGAGTCCAATTTCTTTTCATTTGGCCTATAAGGCCTTGCCTCAGCTGGACATCCCCAAATATGTAAATGCTTTAAACTGGGCTTTCGACCAGTCCAAAGCTCATAAGGTGTTTTAGCAACTGCTTTACTTGGTACTCTATTCAGAATGTAAGCTGCTGTCTTAAGTGCTTCTCCCCAGAGTGACTCTGGTAAAGAAGAATGAGCAATCATACTTCTTACCATATCCTTAAGAGTCCTGTTTCGTCTTTCAGCTACACCATTCATGCTAGGTGAACCCGGCATGGTGTACTGTGGGACGATACCGTATTCCTCTAGGTATCTAGCAAATGGTCCTGGACGTTGTTCACCTGAACCATCATATCTACCGTAGTACTCACCACCACGATCAGATCTGACGGTTTTAATTCTTCTGTTGAGTTGATTCTCAACTTCAGCTTTATAGGCTTTGAACATGTCCAGAGACTCAGATTTTTCATGAATAAGATATAGGTGCCCATAACGTGAGTAATCGTCTATGAATGATATAAAATATTGTTGACCATTCCAGGATTCCGTAGGGAATGGCCCACAAATATCCGTATGTATCAATTCTAAGACATCCGAAGATCTGTTGGCACCTAATCTTTTCACTTTGGTCTGTTTTCCCTTGATACATTCAACACATACGTCGAAGTCCGAAAAATCAAGGGAATCCAAAATGCCATCAGACACAAGACGCTCAATTCTACCTTTTGAGATATGACCTAAGCGCTTATGCCATAATGTCGCCGAATTTTCCTTATTTAATTTACGCTTAGTACCACGTGATTCCACATGCAAGGATTCATTGTAAGAAGCAATTGTATCAAGCAAATATAGGTTGTCATAAATACTCAAGTAACCGGTTCCCACAACATTTGAATTAAAAGATAAACTGAATTGACTGTTTCCAAATGAACAAGAATAACCTGATTTGTCCAATACAGAAACAGAAACCAAATTCCGTCTAAAAGACGGTACTACAAAAGTATCTTTTAAATCCAAATAATAACCAGTTCCTAACAACAACCTAAAGTGCCCAATTGCTTCCACATCTACCGATTGTCCGTCGCCCACAAAGATGTGTCTTTCAACATCACTTGGCTTTCGGTAGCTCAGGCAACCCTGCATAGAAACACTTATGTGAGTAGTAGCACCAGAGTCTAACCACCAAGTGTTTCTAGGTACTGAAGCTAAATTAACCTCAGAACAGACCAAAGCAAGGAACGTACCCTTATTATCACGCCAGGCGTGATATTTTGTACAGTCCTTCTTTACATGTCCAGGCTTCTTACAGAAGAAACAACCCTGATTATCCTTATGTTGTTTCTTCTCAACTGGACCCTTAGCAGCTTCCTTATCATTCTTCCTTTTCTTGCCCTTATCCTTAGAGGCATAGGCCAAATGAGCACTTTCTGTCTTATCTTGCTTCAACCTGTCTTCTTCTTGCACACAGTATGAAATGAGCTCATTTAGAGTCCATTTCTCCTTTTGACAGTTATAACTGACCTTAAATTGGTTAAACTGTGCAGGAAGAGACAACAAAACCAGATGCACTAATAACTCGTCACAAAGATCGAGTTTAAGTGCCTTAAGCTTTGAAGCAATATGAGACATTTCCATAATGTACTCCCTGATATTTCCTTTGCCCTTATACTTCATTGAAATCAAGCGAGCTAAAAGCGTGCTTGTTTCTACCTTATCGTTTTTCGCAAAACGCTTCTCAATTTCGGCAAGGAAATCTTTAGCCTTAGTAATCCCTTCGGATTCTATGCCCCTGAAGGCTTCCGGAACGCCGCGCTTAATGATCATAAGACTCATGCGATTTGAACGCTCCCACTTCTCATGCTCCTTCTTTGCATCAGGAGTGCTATCCGCATTGAGAGGTTGGGGTTGTTCAGTTCTTAATGCATAGTCAAGATCCATGCAGCCAAGAACAATTAATATGTTCTCTTTCCAAACCTTGAAGTTTGTCCCATTTAGCATGGGAATTGAGTTGATGTTAGCAGAAATTGTTGCAGCAGATGCATTAGCTGAAATAAAACAAAAGAATGCTCACATCAATAACCATAATCAATAAAATTCAAATAATGACAATCCCCATCCAAGATACCGGCACAACATTAATATCAAGTCTTTGGACAGTAATATTAACTTGTAAGTGATACCTTGTTGCAATGATCAAACATTGACAATAACTCATGTCAAATAATGAAACTATCTTTGGATCGATTCATTATTCACATGTAAACCTTATAATTGTCACACGCTTATCATCGCAGATGTGTATACAGTCTAAATAAATATTAACCTTCCTTTGGGCCGATTAAATATTTACACGAAAGCATACACACAAACATCTCACATTCCTCATGAACAATCTACACAAGAGAGGTTACTTTGGCAACTTCTTGTTTCAATTAATCAATTGGAGTGAGAGACAACCTTAATACCTTAGTGTCATAATATTTGAATTAAATAATTGATTAAAAACCGAATTAGATTTAAATTAAAAAATTTAAATCAACTGAATTTCCAAAAACTTAATTGGGGTCTCACAGCTTAATTAGGGCCCATAACTTAATTGAATAAATTAAGTATACCAAAGTGGACCCATGAAAAGCCGAGGCTTAACCATAATGAACACGAAGTTCCCTTAACTTCGAACGCGAGGTTCGACTGTATTGAGTACGAGACTCACTTAAGCACGAACGCGAGGTTCGTCTGAAAATGAACGAACGCGAGGTTCGTTTGATAAAAGAACGCGAGGTTCAACTTGGGAACGAACGCGAGGTTCGTTTAAATAATGAACGCGAGGTTCAACTGAAGTACGAACGCGAGGTTCGTCTGAAGTACGAACGCGAGGTTCGTCTGAAGAACGAACGCGAGGTTCGTTAAAAAATTGAGCTTGACGCTCACCTGAGTTGAACGCGAGGTTCACCTTAGAACGAACGCGAGGTTCGTTAAAATTGAGCTTGACGCTCACCTGAGTTGAACGCGAGGTTCACCTTAGAACGAACGCGAGGTTCGTTAAAATTGAGCTTGACGCTCACCTGAGTTGAACGCGAGGTTCACCTTAGAACGAACGCGAGGTTCGTTGAAATTGAGCTTGACGCTCACCTTAGTTGAACGCGAGGTTCACCTTAGAACGAACGCGAGGTTCGTTGAGCGCGAAGCTCGGTTAAAATTGAACGAACGCGAGGTTCGTTTGAGGTAACCACCTCCTTGATTTTCGCCATGAACCCTTAGGGTTTCAAACTGAAACCGCCGCCGTCAAACACAAAAAATCTTTGATTTTTATTTTCAAAACAGATCCAGAATTGGAAAAAATTGAAGGAAAAGTCAAAGAAAAATCCAAAAAATTCCAAAAAGGTACTGTTCACCGGCGATTTTTCAGTTACTGTTCATCCGAAAAAATTTTCGTTACTGTTCATCCGAACAAAAAATTTTACTGTTCATCCGAACCCAAAAAACTTGAATCTTTAACCAGAGATTTAAGATCAAAAAACCCAATAGAACTTAAATCCCTAAGAATTAATCAAGGTGGCTCTGATACCACTTGATAGATCTACATCATAAACTTGAGATCTAAAACCATATAGCCATGATTAATTCAAAGAGATTAACAAGGATCTAAAAGAGCGGAAGCTTATACCTGAATCCATTGCTTGATCTTGATTTTGGGTGTTGGATCTTCTAACCTTAGGGTTCTCTCTAAAACCGAATTTCTCTTTTAGATGGGGGTGTAGAGAATTAGAGAATGTAACCCTAGGTTAGGGACCATAACCCCTTATTTATAGATGTTGTACTTTTGTAATTTAGCCCCTCAATAAATTACAATTACAACCTGGTATCTGCACATATAACCCCATGACTTATTTAAATACCAAATTAACCCAACTTAATTGATCACTTTAGTGGGTTATCCTGAAAGATAGCAATACACATTGATTAATCATATGTGCCCACAAATAGATTTATTAGATTAAATCCAACACGATTCCCTCCGATCTCTTGACGGAGATCTTGATTCCGGTGGCCGCGGTGATCGGGATCGGATTTCTCGCTGTTCCAGTGGCTGCTCGTTTCGAAGGTGTAGCTGTCGCCGGCTGCGGCGCAAGGTAGAAGGAAGAATGGGTACGGGGATTCCCTGATTGAAGAGGGGCTCAATGAGCATAATGCTGTGGTGAAATGTGTTAGGGTTAATTAGGGTGATGTGTGCAGAGATACAGAATGCGATTGCTCTAACCGATTACAGATTTCTCATTGCTATATTGCTGGCTGAGCTCTACTTAATACGCACACGGTAGGTTCGAAGATGGACGGAGAAGAAGGAAGGGCTTCGACGAGCGGTCGGAAAGAGAGGAGGGCCGGTGAGCAGCATGAGCTGCTGCTCGAACCGCTTCGTGCGAAACTGAGATCGATAGAAGAGGACACGAACAGCTTGAAGAGAGACGTGACGGGCTGCGTCGAGGAGAGATCGATGTTGATGAGTGAGATAGCTGGGCATGCAGCTTCACTTGATCAGAGGCTGTTTAGTTAACTCACAAGGCAAACACGGCTCTACTGCAACCTCTTCATCAGCTGAAACTATAGAGGCATGCGTTTATTTTTTACTAGTTTCCTCTTTCACTGAGTTTGATATTTTTTCGTTAGTCCCCTCTTTAGAGTCACCTTGATCCATAGGCATGTTTGATATGACAAACAACAAAAAAACAACGACGACGACAATAAAGCCTATGAAATTTATTCTTTCATTCATTTATATCAAGAAGAAGAATTTTTCAAAACAGACCCATTCCCATTTTTTTTAAAAACCGATCCTTTTTTTTTATTTACCAAAACCGACCCGATTTTGTAATTAGCTACTTAATCACCTTCCTAAACAGTCGGGGTTGGCAACCCGACTATTTAGGACATTAATTTTTAGGGTTTAAGGTTTCTAATTAGGGTTTAACACCTTCCTAAATAGTCGGAGTTGGCAACCCCGACTGTTTAGGATGGTGATTAAGCTGCTAATTACAAAATCGGGTCGGTTTTGATAAAAAAAATGGGTCGGTTTAAATAAAAAAAATTTGAAATTGGTCTGATTTGAAAATTTGTTCTATCTAGAACCATCACCTTCGCTAAGCTTCAATTATCGTATTCTTTTTAATTGCTTCCAACTAAATCCTTTTAGGTCCGATATTGCTGAAACCACATTTTAGGAAGATTTCTTTTTTCCTTTTTTGCTTTTAGTAATAAGTTAGGTTGCTCCATCCCATTTCATTAACGGATTTAAAAAAAAAACCATGAACTATCATTAATAGATTTCTTTTTTACATTTCTATTTTGAATTCTCAGGAAAAGTGCAGGAGCATTGGATTGTCCGGAATATTATTGCAGGGCAGCAACCAATCTCTTGTTACCAGACGCATTAAAGTTAATCTTGAGGCTTCCTTGGATCTGGCATGGCCCTCATAATACATGGAGATTGGGCTAATTTATTTCTTGGGTCTTTTTTATATTTACCCTTGTTGTCACTAATATTTGCAAAATTACTTCCAAATTCAGTACCAGCAAAAACTATCCTCAACTCATCGGCGTTAAAATTAAATGCCCATACATAATCCATCAACGAGAAGGTTGACTTAATTAAGTAGGTTTGTACGACTGTTGTTTTTCTACTATCCATCCAATAAATAAAAATTGTAAAATCGTATTATAAGAGTACACGTGTCATGTCAATGTTCGCACGGGTGACTTTGACTTCTTCGGTTTATGTATGAGGTGTCCTTCATCTTATTTGGACTTCCTTCGAAATAAATTGAAGGATTACCCTTACATTTTCGTTCAAGATATCAAGTCTACAACATTGAGATACTAAATACTAATAAAAATTGAGAGACAACCTTAAATAGAAATTAACAAAAGCATATTTTGAGAGTTGGACTCGGATTATTAAATTGTATGTGGTCTTTGATCAGATCAGAGGGATAAATCAATAATACAGGAATTTCACCCTTTTGTCAAGGATCTCTGATTTTGTTTAGGACACTGGAGCTTTAATTATACTTGCGGCCAGGCTCCAATCTTACATTTAGCTCCGCCTCTGGGGGCCAAGGGGAGGAGAGAGTGAGAGGGCGGAGTGAAAGTGGAGTGCTATATATGCAAAATATAGAAGATTTTTGGAGTAGATTTTTTTGGAATTTGTTGTTTTCTTTCCTTTTGAGCTCCCATGTGTTTGTGGGAAAATTTGCAGTAAAAGAAACGAAGGAAAATTGATTTGTATTCCTTTAATCTCAGTTACAATTAGATTTCCTGATTACAAAAGAGAAGAGAATGATCTGGATTCTCTCCTTTGTTTAATTCTGGGTTCTTCACGGTGGCGATGGAGTGCTTCCTTCGAATGCTTGCGTCGAACTTGCTCTCCGTTGACGATCCGATGTCTTGTTTCACTGGAATGTGGTCTTCTCCTCACGATTTGATGTTGTGGAGAACTCTGAACGAGTTTAAAACTCTATGAAAGAGTTGATTTAACCGAAAGTCGGTTATAAGCCAAGTATGAAGAAGATCGTGTTGCCGATCTCCAAAGCTCCAGAAATGCTCTAAAGATCCTGTTGACGAGCCAAGAAGTTCCAACTGACCGCCCCCGAAAGATCCAGCCCAGAACTAAGTTGATTTCTTAGTTATTTATAGGGGATTAAGGGGTGTAACCACCTCCTTAATTCGCTCCTAAGTGGGGCTAATGCGATGTAACCGCCCCTTAAATCACTCCTGAGTGGAGTTATGATCCCCTCAGATCGTGGGAAATGGTTTTGAAACCGTTCAACTCGTGTTTGAACGAGTCAAACGCAGATCCTGCATTCTGGCATGAATTCTGTGTCCAAACGCAGTGTCTGGAAGCTTGAACGCAGTGATTGGAAGCTGCGTTTGCAGCGGATGAAAGCTGCGTTTGGCAGCGGTATAGAGTTGCGTTGGACAGCGCTTGGAGCTGCGTTGGGCAGTGTCGGGCGGCGAATAGAGCTGCGTTGTGCAGCGATATTGAGCTGCGTTGTGCAGCGATGTTGAGCTGCGTGGGCGGCGAATAGAGCTGCGTTGTGCAGCGATATTGAGCTGCGTTGTGCAGCGATGTTGAGCTGCGTCGTGCAGGGATGTTGAGCTGCGTCGGGCAGCGATGTTGAGCTGCGTCGGGCAGCGAATAGAGCTGCGTCCAGTGGCGATTTAAGCTGCGTTTGCAACTTTTGGAGTTGCATTTGAGCTGCGTTCGTGGCTATGAACACGGTCTGTCAGCGATTAGAGCTGCGTCTGGGTTGCGTTTGCAGCGATTTGGAAGCTGCGTTTGAGCTGCGTTCGTGGCTATGAACGCGGTGCGTCTTGATGCTGGTGTGCGGGGAGGACTTCCGCAGCTTGATTTGAAGAGACCGTCGATTTGTAGTCTCTTTCTGTCGAAGCGTTGCAAAGATCGTCATTTTGTAATCTTTACTTTAGCTCTTTGATATGCAAGAGTCGTCAGATTGTAACTCTCGATGTTGATGGTGAAGGCTGTTAAACTAGAGCTCTCATCGGTTGTCGTGAAGGTCGTCAGATTGTAACCTTCAGCGATCTACGTGAAAGTCTTCAAATTGTAGCCTTCTGGAAGTCGTCAGATTGTAACTTCCATTATCGGTGTTTGATGGGGATCAGCTATCTATTGTGATTTTTAGACAGCCTACACCATGCATGACGAATGACCCGTTACAATATATGTTGTTAGTTGGCAGGTTTTGTAGGGAAGTTTACAGGTTCTTTGAAGTGGTTGATTTGGAATTTCTGGAAAGTGGTGTCACCATATAATTAATAATAAAAAAGTTTTATTAACTGCCAAGCTAGGGGTCAGAGCCCAGAGCATCTGATTGATTTATACTTGCAATTTTTCTGGGTTTGTAATCTCAAAATCTACGGTCTTCACCTTTTACTATCCTCTTTTTGTGTTGCTTGGGATTTGCCTAGTTAATCTATGCCACCAGTGTTAGACCCTAGAGGGGGGGTGATTAGGGTCTTATGCTAATCTAATCCGATTATATGCCAATTAAAATAATTAATAAGTTATCCTAGCAAGTATGAAATACAACAATGTATATAAGCTAGGATAAGCAATATGAACAACAAGATATATCCTAACAAAGAGATATAGGCAAGTATGTGCAAGGATATATAAACTCAAGGGTTGCAATCACACCTCACACACTAAGTGTTGGTCCTAGCCCGTGTCCTCCTCCTCAAGTGCTCGGTTACAACCTCTCCCTAGGCACGTCAACCGACGTCACTCCTCTTGGGACGATCCCCGACTCTCACCACACACTCCTCTCGGTGTACAAGTGTATTACAAAGTGTATCTCACAATAAGCTACAATATAAATCAAATGATTGTTCTCTCTAACAAGGTGAGAACTCAATTAAGCTCACTCTCAATGTCACAAACCCACAATCCTAAATTATACTATGAATGTAAATACAATAAGCTCAATAGGTTGTGTGTGAACAACGAGATAAAACAATATAAACTCAATATGAAATCTAGCTTATGAAATTAAGAACAAACTTATAAAATGCTAGAATTGAGTTTAAGGAAACTTCTCTATAGATGACAAGAGAGAGGGAGAAGAATGAATGCTCAAACACCAAAGGATGATCTCCACTTGCTCTTGTGAAATTTGCTTCACAAACAAAACCCTTAAACACTCTTTTAAACTTGGTTAAAACACCCTTAAACTTGTTTAAATAATTCTCTTGGTTAGGTTGAAAGAGAACAGCAATATGGTATTTATACCCACTCAAAATCTCAGCCAAACCCCCAAGTAAAAGTCCAAAAAGCCCAGAAAAAATCAGCTCAGGAAATAGCCGTTGGGAAAGCAACGGTAATATAGGCGGTCGACCGGAAATTCTATCGGTCGACCGACGGAGAGCAAAAACCCGAAGAAACAATCTGGACGGTGCGGTCGACCGATGGAGCTTTCGTTCGACCGGACCGGTCGACCGACCAACTCTCTGTTGCCCAGTGATGAAAGATCAAATGATCGGTCGACCGGTGCGGTCGACCGAAATCTGACACATGAAAAACCTGATATGCTGATTTTAAAAAGCTGCTTAAAAATATCAAATAAATTTTAAAAAATGTAAAACTTTGGGGAATAATTGTAGACATGATACTAAACATGCTACAGTGACTGGTTATCAGAAAGGACTTCCCAAATGTAAAATATCATCATTTTGCAAGGAGGTCCAAAACACAAAAATATAAACACATGAGTTTTGACATTTTAGCTAAACCATGTTTTGAAACAATGCAAAATGATTTTATAGACTTAATAGAAGATGTAAACTATTGTTATGAAGTCTATAAATAGTGAATATAGTATTTTATCAAAATACACATATAATACACTAAAACATGATTTCATGGAACTAAATAAAATTGATATTGATGAAATCATATAAATGTATTAAGTATGAAACAAAAATATGTTTTCCAATTGTATTCAATTGTTTCATAGTAAAACTTAAAAACTATCAAACCAAAACATATATGTATATATATAACTATATATGTACATGGAAACCAATAAATGTGTGTGTGTGTATGATATTGAGCTTAAAGTACCAACACACATAATATAAACTCCTAAACTAAATTACCCAAGCAATCTTGATCTTCAATTAAGCTTGACTTGGTACACTTGCGGATGAAGCTTGAACTTGATCTTTAACTTGAATAATATAGGCTTCAACCCGATATTCCGCCAACCTCCTTTGGATATCATCGTTGAAGCGCAATCCATCCAACCTCCAACTACGTTGTTTGTCTACAATACATAGGAATACACAAACAGTAGACAAACAACATTAGTAGTAAATTGTTTATAAATCATCATCAAAACAAGGAGGCCAATAACCAGGACTCGATGTTGGGTGGGAGGAGGAAAAAACTTATGTAGTTTTCTTGAGACGAAAGAAGTGGTGCACGTCTAGACCTAACATGAACTATTATTAGACCTAACATAAACTATTATTAGACATAACATGAAATGAAATTAGACATAACATGAACTGAAATTAGACCTAACAGTATTAGACCTAACATGAACCGAAATTAGACTTAATGTGAACTGAAATTAGACTTAACATGAATTATTATTAGACTTAATATGAACTGAAATTAGACCTAATATGAACTATTATTAGACTAACATGAACTGAAACTAGACCTAAAAGTAACTATTATTAGACCTAACATGAACTAAAATTAGACATAACATGAACTATTATTAGACATAACATGAACCGAAATTACACTTAACATGAACTATTATTAGACTTAACATGAACTAAAATTAGACCTAACATGAACTATTATTAGACTTAACATGAACTGAAATTAGACCTAACATGAACTCTAAATAGACCTAACATGAAAAAATAGAGGTGATAAGAGCATTTTAGGATTTTGTACTTTTTATCTTTTTTCTATGCTTAGTTGGCGGGTAATAATTGCTAAAAGAGGGCTGCAGCACATGATGTGACACCTATTGGGGCTGAACCACATGGAAAAAAGTGAAGGGGCTGCAGCACATGAAGATATTGCTTTTGGAGCATTAACACAATTTTCCCTAATAACAAAGATGATTTTATTCCTAAATTGACTCAATTGTATCTGCTTCTGATGTATTTTGTGAGCCTTGAGGGGAGGAAGAAGATTTAAGAAGTAGACTTTTCTTCTCAGAAGTGACAGAAATAGCGCCTATTTCATCAACTTCACCTACTTTTTATGCGTGGATGTGTAGGATATGATTGCAAATCTCAGCAGCATGCACAGAATGTTGGCAGTCCCTATTCCCCTCCTATATATGTTTGATTTTTTAGCCTTGAATAGGAAAATATTCGGCGACACCGTCGACCCGTCGATGAGCGAAGACATCCACGATGCATAAAAGTGTCTTCTTATACATATTTCATTATAATAATTTGTTTCCCAAATCTCGTAATCGTTTCAAATTTAGGTCACTACTTGTCAATTTTTTTTCTCTCAATTGGAGGGACTAATTTGAAAACAGTTTTAAGAATCGGGAGACCCGAGTGCCGTTATAGGGACCCTAAAAATAGGGGGCATCCCTATAAACAGTACATCACGGGACATAAATGCGACACCTCACCATTCCAATTCAGAGTCCCCTATTTTTGGGGTCATCTCGAGGCATTTTTCTTTCAGCATAACTCAAGAATCGGACCACATAATAGGAGGGAATGATTTGAGGGACTAAATTTAAATTACAGGGGGTGGGGGGAAAAAATGTGAACACCCTGTAGTACGCTTGGGCTGAGAACCTCAGAAAGAGATGCAGCAAACAAAAATTTTGTGTGGCCTTCAACGTCCCCTCAAAACTTCTCTCACCGCCGGTCTCCGCATCGCAGCGTGGCCGTCTCCGCTCCTCTCAAAACCCTAACAAAAAGGCCCCATATTTCTAGGGTTCCAACGAAAAAACTGACACTCTCACGATCGCTCGCTCAATGGCGACGAGCTTCTCCTTGCGATCCAGCCACTGCCCCTTCTTCAAGCTCCCCTCGCACCGTTTCTCGACCGCCCGTCGCTTCTCCCGATCCGTCGATGCTAGGGCTCCTGTTGCTCGAAGGAAACCGAGGGGTCGAGTTGTTGCCAGGCTTCAGCTCGAAGATTCGGAAGGCAAGGGTTTGGCTGAGGGGGAGGAGTTGAAAGCCGATCGGGAGGGAGAAGGGAGTTTGGCGCTGGACGTGGAAAGCGAAGGCTTTGATTTGCGGAGGTTGCCGATGAGGTACAAGCTCATCGCCACGACTTCTCTCGCGTTTGTTATCTGCAACATGGATAAGGTATGATCTGGGAGCTACTTCTGCTAATCACGTAGACGACCAAAGTTGCACTTAATGTGCATCGAGGGGCTAATGCTTTTCTTTGGAGGTTCGCGTGCGGTTAAGTTTACCTCCACCATAAATTTCGACTAAAACACTATAAAATTGACTTCTTGTGGCACCCTCCTCACTCAGTTGCCCAAGTTGTTGACTGAAGTATTGAACTTCTTTTGATTGAAAGTGGGTCTTATTAGTGAACATTTAGCACTGTGCATCTGTATCTGTATCTTTGACAAAGAGGATGCCCATGTTTGTCATAGTATGGATATGGAATGGAACATGTGTTGGATTTTTTTTATCCATACATCCGTAGTTGAATAGAGAAGGAAGTAAAGATTACTATTTTAAGTAACAAAATGGAACGGGTAGAATGGTTATTCAATCTGTTTATGGATTAGCCTCAACCCACAAAAGAAGAAACAGCTAGGATTAACAACAGTTCGCCTAACCCAGCCACTCTTATTTTCTGTTTGGATGTAGTTAAAGCCAATAGTGACAGTTAAAATCCAGATCCAGTTGTTGTCAAATTGGAGTTCAGTGACTTTGCTGAATTGGACATAGCTAGTGCTTTGCTTCAATTTATCCCTAACTGTTTAATTTCCAAGTTTTACTGGCAAATATTCACGACCTTTCTAGTAGTTCAACTATTCTTGTTCCATTTGTTATTTACAGATGCTTAATAGTCTATTTGATGCACAGGTCAATTTGAGTATTGCCATAATTCCCATGTCGCATCAGTTTGGGTGGAACTCCTCAACTGCTGGCCTTGTCCAGTCTTCTTTCTTTTGGGGCTACGCCTTGAGTCAATTACCTGGTGGATGGCTTTCTAAGATATTTGGTGGAAGGTTGGTTTTGAGCAAACATGCATTATGCTTAAAGTTAAACGAGAGCAAAATTTGGGTCATCATGTTCAATGTTAAATGAGGATAAGGTTTGAGCCATAAAGAAGACTTTCGTTTTATTTTTGGCTTGCTTTTTGGTTGATGCCTCTCCTTGAGCCTGTGAAGATGCTCTCTAATTATGCTAATGTTTACTGAATGGTGTAGATGAAAATTTTAGACTCCTGAGGGAACTTAGGTGAGGTCTAAGGCTATGAGTTCAGAGTTATAGTGTCATGCTTGTAGCATCGTTAGAGTATTGATTGTTAGTTTAGAGAATATCAGAAAATCTTCATTTTCATGGTCTTTAAGATGATATTAGGTACAATTATAGTGAGCTTAAGAAAGTGAATGTGGTTTTCATTTGGTAGCATGATATGACCACCACGGGGCCAATATTGATCTGAAAGGGTTTGGTTGCAGTCATCTTATTTCAGTTTTTGAGCATTTCTCCTCATCTAATTTTCTGGTTCAGTCATGTATCGTTTTTTTAAATATAATGGCTGTCGTATTCACTATTCAGTTGATTCTTTTCTTAGAACTTAGTAGTCATTACATGTTTATGCTGATTACTCATTCATAATGCAGGGATGTCCTAAAATTAGGGGTCCTGGCCTGGTCTTTGGCCACGATTCTCGTTCCCTTTGTAGCTGGATTCATGCCTGGGCTTGTATTATCGAGAATTTTGGTATGTGATGCACTGTCTCATGTCCGTTGACCTGGTTACTTTTTTGATTTGCCGGCTATGTAATTTGATTTTCCGCCTATGTATGTCCGTTGACCTGGTTACCTTTTCTGTTTTGCCGGCTATGTAATTTGATTTGCCGCCTATGTACGGTAGAGACTTTTAGATTTTTCTCGACAAGTTATTTGCCATAATGTTCATAATCTTACGTAGCGGGTGGGTGGGATGAATAGATAAGAAAGGGCAAAGTGTGGCTATTGAAAATATTGTGTGCTATTTATTCATCTTTTACTTATATTTATAAGGCCATGATTGTTAAGAAGATTTACACCTGAACCTGAAAATGCAGTGTAGTTTTTTAGAGTAATGAAACCCAGCCAGAATATACAGTCTAGTTCAGATTTTTCTCTACCAATCGAGTGGAGGTCTTTATTAAACTTCCATATTTATTTTCATTCCCAATGGTACAAGCATCCAATTGTTGAAACTTTAAACCTACATGGTATTCTTTTCAATGAAACATGAAATTTCTTGTCAATCCATATATAATATATGCCCAAGTTCTCCAAAGAACATTACTAATATATTATCTATGTTTAGATCTGGATGGTCTGGGGAGGGTTTTTAATTATGGGGTAATGGGTTTGTCTGAGTCTGATGGTGATCCACCTGTTTGAATTCAAATAAGTTCCGAAGCTGTCTTGTAGGCGTAATTTATGGGTTGGGTCATGTTATTTGGTGTCCAACGCTGGTCAACAACCTTGTACCGTAATATGCATTATGTTGATCCACTTATATGACTTAACATGTTCACATTTTAACTGTATATTAATAATGAGCTGGTCTTTATTTCCCAATCTTCAGGTCGGGATAGGAGAGGGTGTTTCCCCTTCAGCTGCCACTGATATGATTGCCAGGCAAGATATAAAATTCGGTGTGATATCTTCCATGAATTCTTTCACAGCTAGTTTCTTTTCATTTTTTTATTTTCTTTGACAAACTCCCCATAAATGCATTAGTTATGACCCCTGAGCACTCAATTTCTAGAAGAGGTATTGGAGCATATAACCTGAAATGTTTAAAAGCAACAAACAAATATAGGAAAGGACATCATGGATACCTAAGTCCTACAGCAAAAACCACCATGTAAATTAACATCAGTGTATCACAATACACACATAAACATGTAGTGTAACCAAGAACAATGCAGTATGCCTTACACCCTTAAGCATGCAGTGCAATTGTGCATTGTTTTTCAGCACCTGTGAGCATTTAATCATAATTCTAATATCAGTGAGTTTCTCACCTAGCTCACCCTGTAGAAATATTGTGCAAGTGGTATTTAATTTCTACATTCTGGTTGTTTGGATTTGAATAACATATATTGTTTACTTACTGTTCCATGCTATTGGTTTAAATGCAGATCTATACCTTTACAAGAACGCTCAAGAGCAGTTGCTGTAGTTTTCGGCGGCTTAAGTGTTGGAAGCATCTTGGGGTATGTCCTTGAATATTGTAACAAACTGGTTCCTGTGCTTCTCTGTTCAACGCGACTCTTCCATGTCAGCTTAGTCAATATTCAGTATTTTAATAGAAAGATGCACACTTTTGAAGAAAAATTTGTGTACAATTATTTGAAGCATAAAAGGACCAGATAACTAATCTCAGCTATAATGATTCAGAATAGTATAATTTAAAAAGTTTACAAATTTAGTCTCATGACTGTTACGTGTGCATATGGGGCTCCAGTTCTATTCATCCTTTTGGCTGCTCATTTTAGATGAGTTCAATTCTCCACAACACATCTTTTTATCTTCCTGGTCTAGACTCATTTTTACTGCCAGAATATTGGTTGGAAGGTAGCTCTCCATTTGTATGAACCTAATTTGACAACTAAGAATATGTTTAAGGAGTAAGAAGTAATAACTTATGTATTTTGTCATTTAGTTTGTAACACTGAATAAACCTGCAGGCTTCTGCTGGCTCCTTCTATTATCCAGACTTTTGGCTGGGAGTCTGTTTTCTACGTATTTGGTGTCATTGGTATAGTCTGGTGAGTTGACATTTATAGAACATCAATTAGTTATTAATCCATATTTGAAATATTGATTGTTCTTTGTTTCCTAACAAATGAAGTTCATTGTGTCCTTTCATTCTCACTTCTTGTCCTTTTAGGTTAATTGATCAAACTAAATGAAATTCTCAGTGTAGCTCTGAAGATTTAACAGCTCTTTACTATTGCTGTCATTGTCCACCCTAGGTGCCTGGTTTTTGAGTTTGTTAAAGGGGGGAATTCTCCACTTTCTGGTGGACACATCTTTGGTAAGTTTCTTACGTTTTTGTATTCCTATACTCCTATCGCACATAAATAGTGTGTTCCATGAATATATGACACTCTTGAAGACTTGAACTTATAATATAATTGTTTTATTTCAGATACAAGACAATGGAGGCTGAACATCGCTAGCCCTTTCTTGACATCGGAATCTCAAACAAAGTCATTGAATGAACCCTTTAAAGAGCTGGCTGACTCACTCAAGGTATTATACCACTTGCTAAATGAGAGAGGCTTGTATGCCATATGTCTTCATGTTTAGACAAGAAGTTCTGATGGTGTCATTTTCTGTGAATTTCTTCTTTACACTCATCAGAAGA
This sequence comes from Asparagus officinalis, assembly GCF_001876935.1. Lineage (NCBI taxonomy): Eukaryota > Viridiplantae > Streptophyta > Magnoliopsida > Asparagales > Asparagaceae > Asparagus > Asparagus officinalis. The sequence goes on along the minus strand of NC_033794.1, from coordinate 1,748,541 downwards.
TACATGCTGAATCTGAACCTTCTTAGCCTATAACTTGAATGACAATGAGATACAAATGTAGTGGCAAAACTGCCGTAGAAAATGATAATATAACATTCCATAAACTGTAAGCTAAAATTTTATCTGTATATAACTTCCTATATATCTTGTACTATATTCTCTACACAATTACAAACAATGCTTAGCCAGGAATTGAGGTAAGCCCATTTTCGAAATTTGCATCCTGTTATATTTCCTTACATTCAACTTAGTGATGGTTCCTGAATAAAAAAAGAAGTCCAAAAATGGTGAAAATTTTCATGTTATGCCTAATTATCTCTTCTATGTTGCAATTTTAAGACGAATGGTCTCCTTATCATTCTCTAAAGAAAATGTCACTTTTAAGTTTGAGGAATATATGACTTATGCAGCATATGGTGACTGCAGCTTTAAGTTAAGCCATCTTTAATAACAAATCATTTTAACTTGTCCAAACAGCAGGCACCAATCTTTAGGAAGAAAGGCAATAAAGTATCTGACAATTTCAACTATTTTATGTGTACGTGGATAGAAACTCTTAGACATTGAAAGTTTTGTAATACTTATGATGCATCATGTTATCAACAATTATCTCATTACCTCTTTCTTACATAGGATGTGCCATGGATGGAATTTTTCAAAAGCCCGGCGGTGTGGGCTATGATATATGCTCATTTTTGTGGAAGTTGGGGCCATTATACCTGTTTATCTTGGCTTCCTACTTATTTTAGGTAACTAGCTTCATGCTTTCTCTCGTTATTTCTTGGAAAACGTGTAAAGTTGTCTCTTAGGGATATGTATTTGGATTAACAATTAGGCATTGAAGTTGAGGAGATAGGAAAGAAGAAAAGTGAGCTTAGTTTGCAAGTTTGATAAGAAACTAAAAAAATATAGTATGAATAGCTATAACCAGTGAGCTTAGTTTGCAACTTTGATAACAAACTAAAAAAATATAGTATGAATAGCTATGACCCATAAGTTTTGGCCATTTTCATTGGTTTCAACCCAATAGCAGTTCAGTATATGTAGTTAAAGTTCACAGTATTCATGTGCTAAAACCCATGATTTTTGTACATTTTTGTTTGTTTCAACTCAATAATAATTAACTACACGCACTTCAAATTCACAAATTTCAAGATTATAATGCATGAATTTTGTCTATTTTTGTTCGTTTGATTCACTGACAATTCAGTTTGCATAGTTCAAAATTTGCGGTTTCATAGAATATAAACGTGATTTTTGTATATTTTCGTTCATTTCGCCTCAATGACAGTTTATCTTAAATTATCGATTTTCATGGGCTATAATGCGATTATTGTCTATTTTTGTTCGTTTTGACCCAATGATAATTGATTATGCATATTTCAGAATTCATCATTTTAATGGACAATAGCCTACAATTTTTTGCCCATTTTTGTTTGTTCAACCCAATGGCAAAAGTATGCGTATTTGAAAAGTCATAATTTTCATGAGCTACAACCCATATTCTTTGTCCATTTCATTTCATTTCAACCTAATGACAATTAACTAGGCCTACTTCAAAAACCGCAATTTTCGTGGGCTATCAGCCACTTTTTTATCTATTTTTTTGGTTTCGACCTAATGACAATTAACTGCGTGTATTTCAGAACCCGCAATTTCTTGAGTTATATAACCTACGAATTTTATTCATTTTTTGTTTGTTTTAACCTAATGGCAATTAAGTATGCGCACTTCAAAATTTGATATTTTCATGGGCAGCGAACAATTCTATTTTTATTTGTTTCGACTTTGGCAATTAAGTATATGCATATTCCAAAGTTCATGATTTTCACAGGTTATAATCAATGTCATTGTACATTATCGTTCTTTTTTTTTACCTAATGTAGTTAACTATGTGCATATCAAAATTCACAATTTTCATGGACTAAAGCTCATTTTTATCCATTTTCTTTCATTTTGTCCTAACGACACTGAAGTACATGTACTTCAAAATTTGTGATTCTCATAGGCTATAACCCACTTTTTGTCCATTTTCATTGGTCCTATCCAATATCAGTTGAGGAAGCGTACTTTGAAATTCGTAATTTCATGATTTATAGCCTATAATTTTTATCCATTTTTATTAATTTCGACCCAGTGACAATTTATTATGGGTACTTCAAAATTCTTGATTGTCATGAGCTAACCTACGATTTTTGTTCATTTTCATCGGTTTCCATCCAATGACAAGTAATTATGAATACTTCAAAATCACGATTTTCATTGGTTATAAACTGCGAACGATTTTTTACTATTTTTGTTTGTTTCAACCCAATAACAATTACATATGCACACTTCAAAGTTTATCATTGCCATGAGCTATAACCTATGATTTCTATAAATTTTCTTCATTTCGACCTTATAGTAATTAAGCATACTTCAAATTCCTAATCTTATAGTTATAGCCCATGACTTTTGTCCATTTTCACTTCTTTTGATTAAAAGGCAATTACGTATGCGTATTTCAAAATTTATGATTCGTGGGCATATAACCCACTTATTTATCCATTTTTTGTTTCTGCCCAATCAAAACTAAGTATACATACTTGAAAATTGGCATTTATCATGGGCTCCAACCCATGATTTTGACCATTTTCACCTATGGCATTAAGTACGCGTAGTTCAAACCTATCGATTTACATGGACCATAGCCAACGATTTTTGTGCATTTTCGTTCATATCAACCCAATGACAATTAATTTTGCGTACTTTAAAATTCACGATTTTCATGAGCTATCACCCACTTTTTTTCCTATTTTAGTTGGTTTCAACCCAATGAATATTAAGTATATGTATTTCAAAATTGGCTTTTTTAATGGGCTCTAGTCCATGATTTTTCTCCTCTTGCATTCATTTTGACCTAAGGACAATTAAGCATGTGTATTTCAAAATCATGATTTTTATGGGCTATAACTCATGATTTTTCTTCATTTTTATTGACATTTTGATCTTGTGGCAAATAGGTATGCTTATTTCGAATCATGATTTTCATGGGTTATATCCTGCTTTTTTGTTAGCTTCGACCCAATGGAAATTAAATAGACGTATTTCAAAATTAATGTTTTTCATGAGCTATAACTCACAAATTTTGTTTATTTTTACTTGTTTTGATCGGAGGACAGTTAAGGATGTGTAGTTTTAAAAATTCGCTATTATTATAGACTATAGCTCGCAATTTTCTTACATTTTCATTCATTTCGACCTAATAACGATTAAGTATCCATACTTCAAACTTCATTATTATTATGGGCTATGACCCATGATTTTGTCCATTTTCAATCGCTTTGACCCAATGGAAAAATTAAATGTGTTTCAAAATCTGTGATGTTTATGAGCTATATGCACAATGTTTGTCCATTTTCATTCATTTTTCCTAAATAACAATTAAGAATGTGTACTTTCTGTTGATATCAGTTATCAAACAGGGAATAATTTACATATTTTTGGAATGATTAAGGTCCTCTAACTTCTTCTGATGTATGGCTCTAGGGTTTTTTGTTTTTCCCTGCACAAGAAAGAACTCATAAGAGGCCGGAGTTGCGTTCTTTGGTTGCCCTTCCAATGATCAAGTCAGTAGATGATCTTGAGTGGAAAAATACGGAGTTAGCTATTAGTTGGGTTAAAAACGATCAGAGAGATTTACCTCATGCAGTGCCTCCCCTTTTTATAGTGGTTCCGATGGGCAAAAAGATAATTTGGGCTGAATTCAACTAGGTAGTTGAGTCGGCAGTCAGCTGCTGTAAAAGAGGGGTTGTCTAGGTGTTTCATGCTAAGCGATAGCAGGTGCTTGGTGTTAACAAGGCCTGATAAGTAATAAAGACTTTATTGACTGGAGCAATAATGACTTTGTCAGGGTAGTTAATGCAAGGCCAGACGGCTGTCGGCGCGGAGTTCGAAAAAACTACCAACTCTCTTAGTCGTCCAGCTGATAGTCGACTATACATGTTGATGGTTTGGGCCGAGTGGGGGTTATTTGTAGAGGTGATTGGCCGGGTTGGACGACAAGTACCGCCTTTTATCTCGGTTACGTGAGATGCAACCGAATAGTTGGTCGAGCTGGATTGATCGGGGATTTAATTGAAGGATTGGCGGAGTAGTTGTAGTCTTTTGTCTCAGTTACGCGAGATGTCGGCCGAACAGTTGGTCGGGCTGAGGCAGAGATTATTTTGATTTTGATTTAGCTGTATAAACTGCAAGACGTGTTCACTGTTCAGTGAAGATTAACAATAATATTTTTTAGGGGTAGAAAACTTTCAAATTGCGATTCATAGCCTATGATTTTTGTCCTACTTCATATGTTGCGATCAATAGCGATTAAGTATGCTTTTTCCAAAATTCACGGATTTTAGAGGCTCTAACCCACAAATTTTGTCCATTTTAATTTATTTTGGCCCAATAGCAATTAAGTATGTATACTTTCAAAATCATGATTTTCATGAGCTAAATTAATAACTCACGATTTTCTCTTTTTTTTTACTTTAATCCAATGCCAATCAAGAATGCGTACTTCGAAATTTGAGATATTTTTCATAATTTGTCATTAGCTCTCTAATCCACAAATTTTGTCCATTTTGTTCTTTTCGACCCCATGACAACTAAATACACATATTTCAAAATTCGTCCATTTCATGGATTGAAGCCCATGATTTTTGTCCATTTTTGTCAGTCCCGACCCTATAACAATAAAGTATGCATACTTCAAACTTTGCGATGTTCATATTAGCTACAGCCATGCTCTTTGTCCATTTTGGTTCATTTTGACCATTTGGCAGTTAACTATGAGTACTTTGAATTTCGCGATTCTCATTGGTTATAATTTAATATTTTTGTCATTTTCAGTTCATACCGATGCAATGACAATTAACTGGGTGTACTTCAAAATTTGCGATTTTCGTGGGTTATTACTCACTGTTTTTTGTTGGTTTCGTATGAATGAAAATTAAGTATATGCTTTTCAAACTCGCAATCTTTGAGCTATAGCCATGAGTTTTATCCATTTTTCATTTGTTTCGACTCAATGACAATTAAGTATGCATATTTTAAAATTCGGAATCTTAATGGACTATAATCCATGATTTTTGTGTATTTTAGTCTGTCTCAATCCAATGGCAATTAACTACGCGTGCTTCAAAATTCATGATTTTCTAGACATAGTGCACGACATTTGTCCATTTTCATTTGGTTTTAACCGAATGGCAATTAAATATACGTAGTTCAAATATCGTGGTTTTCATGGGTTATATATAACCCACATTTTTTGTCCATTTTTTGTGCTTATTGACCCTGTGGCAACTAGGTATACGTATTTTAGAACTTATCATTTTCGTGGACAATAGCCCACTGTATTGTCCATTTGGATTTGATTTTACACTAATGACAATTAAGTATGCCTACTTCAAAATTTGTATTCATGATTTTTGTCTATTTTCACTCATTTTGACCTCATGTCTAATAAGTATGTACTTCCAAGTTTGTGATTCTCATGAGCTATAGCTTGCGAATTTTTTTTCTTTTCAGTTCATTTAATCAAATGGAAATTATATGTGCGTACTTTAAAATTTGCAATTTTTAGGGGCTATAACCATTTTTGTCCATTTCTCTTCATTCCGACCCCATATCAATGAACTACGCATCAAAATTCATGATTTTCATCGGTTATAGCTAGAATTGTTGTTCATTTTTGTTCATTTGACCCATTGGTAATTTCCATATATGTATCAACTGATGCTTTCTTAAGGATGTGCGAGTAACAATTAGGCACTGAAGTTGAGGAAGTAGGAAAGGAGAAAAGTGATTTTAGCTTGCAGCCTTGATAAGAAATATAAAGAATAAGGAAAACTTAGGTTAAAATAATTGATAATGTAAATGAGAGTATATCTTACTCCAAGTCATTTTCATGTCATTGTAAGGATGTTCTATAAACAATTAGTCACTGAAGTTGAGGAAATAGGAAAGGAGAAATGTGATTTTAGTTTGCAGCCTTGATAGGAATTTTAAAAGATAAGGAAAACTTAGGTTAACAAAATGGATAATGTAAATGAGAGTATATCTTACTCCAAGTCAATTTCATGTCATTGTTAATTATATATCTTACTAACCTTGTGCAATTGCATGGGAGAATGAAATGTAATTCAGTCATTTAAGTGTATGTAATTAAAGTGTATATGTTTTCAAGGTCAGCTGAATGACAAGATATCCTGAATTAAGGCGGGTCAGAAGCTTCAACTGGTAGAGAAGACTAAAGGAATTCTATATATACTTTTTGACCTTGAATTAGACTAGCTGGAGCTTAATGATTGCAGTCATAACAGGGGGAAAAACTTTTTAATATATGATACAAGTATGATTTGTGTATCAAATATGATTTGTTTATAAGGATATGAGCTTACGTTTTATGCATGTTCTGTAGGAAAATGGTTGATAGTTTATATGTTTGCATATAACTGTTGATAGAGTTGCGTAAATGGGCCATCTGGGACATCGGTGGGCTGTAGAGGTTAGGACTGTCCTACATTAGATAAGGAACACCCTCGTGCGCATGACATTTGTAGCAAAACCAAAGCTACATAAGAGGGAGCTGGCAAATGATTAAGTTTGTTTTGCATGCTACATTGAGTTTAAGGTAAGTACTTTCTAATAAGTTTCATAGATTAAAACCAGCTGTGTCCCCTCTGGATTTTTTTTTGTAATTGCTACAAACAGAGAATGCATTTTTATCGGGTACTGGACTTGACATAAACTAGCAAGTATTATTTTATCTCTTATAGTTGATTTTAACTGGTAAATAAGGATATTTAATGTGTGGCAAGCGCCAAATTTGATAATGGAATGGAGTGATGATTCCATGGTTACTCAAAAACCTGATATTGCATTTAGTTTAGTTCATTGAATGGTGCCATTAGTGTCTGGATATGAGTCTGATGTATAGTTGAATGATCTACACAGTGAATCATTAAATACTATAGTATTCCAAGATAGGTCTATGTACTATTTTTAGTTGTCTTTCCTGTTCTTGGGTGATCAAATTAGTTTAAACCTTGACATTGCCTTTAATGCAGTGAGGAGCTGGACCTGAACCTGACAGAAGCTGCATGGGTATGTTTTCAAAACGTTAGTTAATTGATTATGGACATTGTAGTAAACTGAACTGGTTAGATACAGGGATCAGTAATAATAGATGATCGAGCTGAAGATTATTGTATGATAACCTCATGCTAGATATGTGCCTGAGCAGTTATCAAATAGTACCAAAGTACTTTTACATAATCGTTCATGTACATTACTGCAAGATGAAATTTGCTTAATCCATATTACACAGAATCTACTAGAAGTGTGTTACCTCAATCTGTTTCTTGTTGCTCTATAGACCTAAATTCTGATGCGTAACCCTCTTTCTTGGCTTCTGTGAAGATTTGGATCCTTCTCTTCTTGTTTGTATGGCTATCTTAGAGTATTATATGTTGATAGGTTTGGATTTCTTTCAAAATTTGACATTGTTTTGCAGTTTGATCCATTAGATCCTGGATGTAAGGTCTCCAGTTCATCATTTGTTCTCATAACCACATCCCTCTGTAGATTTTTCTTGTCAGTTCTTTTGGTTCCTGATATCATCCATCATGTCTTCCTTTTCTCAGCTTGGCTTTCTACAGAGATAAGCTTCTTACATGCTAACACAACTCATAGAAATGCTCCCTGATAGGACGTAATTACTACTATTTTCCTTATTCCATATATCTAATATCTCCATTTTCAAGATACTCACGAAAATTTATTGTCTGGTTAAATAGGCGATCATAGGTGAAATGGTTAACTTAAAGATGATAGTGCTTAAACGCTAGGAATAAATGCAACTGTAATCTTTGCGGTCATTTCTAATTTCATCCATATGTTCTGTCTTTTCACCTTTTGTTTTGATGCATCTATTAAAGGAAAAGTAAGATCAAAGTCTGCCATTGAGTGATCTATACTTTGAGATGGTGTTGAATCTGAGTCAAGATTTAGAGTTTGTACAAACATTACAGCAGCCTTCAGTTCGTGAAAGGTCCAACTTTTGTATTGATATAATGCTGTACACAGGAGTTTCCTTATCCTCTTCCATTGTTATGTGAAAAATGTCTTTCATGCGCAACACTATTGGAAGGATTGTAAGAAAGGTTTTGATCTCTCATTTCTAGTCTCTTCCACTTTGAGGCGAGAAAAGGAAGGGGGAGGGTTTTTTTTCTTTTTTTTTTTGGGGGGGGCGGGGGGGGGTTGGACTTTGGCTTTCGATAGCACTTCCACTTCTATTCCATCCCAATTAGTCATTATACATAATATCAAGGCTCGGTCATTTACTATTATGATATAGCTAATTTAATTATATGCTTTATAATAATTTATTGGGATCAGTGATATGCTTCTTGCATCTTTTATTAACTTGGATGTTATGATTTGGTACTTCCCTATGGCTAAGCTTAAATGTCTATTACAGGTCTCAATCCTCCCTTCTCTGGGTTCAGTTTTCATTACCTCAATTGCGGCACCATTTGCTGACAACCTGATCTCCAACGGAGTGGAAACTACAACAGTAAGAGAGAAATTCACTGACCAGATTTCTTATTTTACGGTTGAATGTTTGATGTCTTTTTTACTTTTCTGCTTTTATATTGATAGATTAGAAGTTTGGGTTCACTTTCTTATAAATACTTGAAAATGTGGCAAAGATTATATGTATATTGCTGCCAAAACATTTTCTGATTACATGGCATCTGAAATTTCACTTTTACATCTTGTGATCAGTTGCTAATTGGTACAGGCTTGTCAAATGTAATGAAACTGGGTTATTGAAAGTAACACTTCATAGCATTATAGAAAATTTGAAGCCTGGTTTATGTTGCACACTTCTCATTTCTGCTGTCCTGGGTACATTCACGTTGAGCAGGGATATTGGGTTGTTTAATGAGTGGTATTCACTCGATTTCATTAAACCTTAGAATATAAATTAGTATGCTATCTGGGTAGGACTGTGAAACACTAATCCCTTAAAATTTATTTTCCTAATTTTGTAGGTGCGAAAAGTTTGCCAATCAGTTGCCTTTCTGTCTCCTGCACTTTGCATGACTCTTTCCTCTTTGGATCTAGGACTACCCCCATGGGAAGTTGTAGCATTTCTTACTAGTGGTTTGGCGTTATCGAGCTTTGCCTTGTCAGGTTGACTTTAAGCTTGTTCATTTCCCTGATAGTTTTAGTTTGTATTATTTTGAAGCTAACTTTGTCTCAAATATCGTATAACTGCAGGCCTCTACTGTACCCATCAAGACATATCTCCCGAATATGCAAGTATACTTCTGGTTAGTTTCATGTTTGCAGCTGTGCTGTGCTATAATCCTCTTCTAGCATGTTATAATTTCATTTTAACAGCCATCAGCACTGAATCCTAGTGTTCCAATCGATAAATTTTCTTTAATAGGTGACTAATGCTTTAAGCTCTGCAATTGATGAGTGGATTTGCTACATCACATTTTATACTATTACCATATTAGCATATTCTAGGCAATATTTTCAATTTGGCTCCTTGGCTTAGACTAGACATTAGACATTACATCGTATTATATCTTACAAAAAAAACCTGAACTATAATGATTTTTTGCATTCTCTTGGCACAGGGAATTACAAATACCGTGGGTGCCATACCTGGAATTGTTGGTGTAGCTCTCACAGGGTATCTCCTTGATTCCACACATTCATGGAGTGTAAGTCGTCTTTGGATTTTTTTTTTTTGTCCCCTTTTGCTGATTTCCCCCCATTTCTCTGTTATAGCAATTGTATGAATGGCTTAGCGATTATCCCGTTGTGCTGCAGATATCATTGTTCGCTCCATCAATTTTCTTCTATTTATCAGGAACAGTTGTATGGCTGCTCTTTGCCAGTAGTAAGCCCCAGAGGTTTTCCAAGGGAGATTGATGCATGTCAAAATCTTAGCATATCCCTACAAACCGAAGAAAATTTTGCTCTCGGAGAGGATAGTTTTCGTTTCCCCCCCTCCAAAGCAGTTGTTAGAAGAGTGTCACCATGATCTTCGTCTCTTCCCGCTAACAGGATGTATATAAAGTTCATGGGAGAGTCTGAGAAGACGAAAGAAACACGCTAAGAAAATGTAAATTTTGTATTTAACCATATAGTGTATAAATTGTGATTGTTTTAAGTGCTTGCCATAGCGATCTTATTCTTTTCGTCCATGGCATTAGCTTGATGCGTATGACTTTCTTAACTTTGGATTTCTTTGCTTTTTTTTTGTAATCGTATCTTGTCACTCAAAAAGGTTTTGGTTAGAAACGACTCCGAAATTATATAATTCATTCATGTTAAACTATGTACACAGTAAAATATGAGAATAAGTGCGGATCATATTCATAGAAAAGAGCTGTTGGTAGCTATGAGACAAGTTGTGTGCTCGCTGAGCTGTTGGTAGTTACGAGGATAGTGTAAAAAAGTGGGTCCCAATGTCAGCTTTCATCACTTTCAATTGTTTGTTTGTAGTTGTGAAAATAGTGTAAAGTGATTTCATATGCTGATGTGGCTTGTAAAGTGATTTTATAAAAAAAAGACATAATTTTAGGAGAAAGTTGACATTGAAGTTAGGAAAAAATAATAAAAAATAATTCCAACCAATATGATCATTTGAGTAGAGATCATTTTTTACACTTTCCAAACAAACAATTAAAGTTACATTTACTAACCAAACAAGCAATTTATGATTTTAATAGAATTAAAAACAAAGAAAGAAAAATATAAAAGTAAAATTGATGAGGTGGACAACAACTTTTTAAGTTGTGTCATAAATACACAACTTTACCAACAACCAAACAGCCCCTAACACGTTTACTATTGGCCCATGTTGGGCTTCTCTTGCTGCCTCCGAGATGCTGGGCCTTACTTAACCAAACGTTTGTTTCGACAGTCAGGGTCGAAAATGTAAACCAACAGGTCGCAAATACCGCAATCCGATTAGACTTTTATGTAAAATTCCCAACTATATTCGCGTAATCCCAACGCCATTCACCCTCTCTCAGCTATCAACAGCGGCGGTATAATGCTCCGCCGCAAACCCTCGAAGATCGAAGTGAAACCCGACGACAAAGAAGAGCTCGATCTCCTCCGCCTCTCCAAACTCCACCAAAACCCTAACCCTAACCCTACCTCCTCCTCCTCCTCCTCCTTCCTCCACAAGCTCCTCGATCCCCTCTCCCCCTCCTCCAAATCCCACCGCATCGGCCTCCCCAAGCCCTAGCCCTAGCCCTAATGGAGGTCGAGATCAAGCTCCGCCTCCCCTCCGCCGCCGCCCATCAACTCCTCTCCGATGCCCTTGCCCCCTTCCACCTCAAGACCCACCTCCAAGAGAACATCTTCTTCGACACCACCGCCTCGGACCTCGCCGCCGCACTCGCCGCCCTCCGCATCCGCTTCTACGACGGCGACTCCAAGTGCGTCCTCTCCCTCAAAGCCCGCGCCAAGCTCGTCGACGGCGTCAGCCGCGTCGAGGAGGATGAGGAGGACATCGACCCCTCCGTCGGCCGCGAAGCTGTTGCGGACCCCAAAAAGATGAAGTCTTTGCTTGGGGAGACGGGGATTTTGAAGAGGGTTTTTGAGGAGATTGGGATTAATGGGGAGTTTGTTTGCTTGGGAGGGTTTAGGAACGTCAGGGCGGTTTACCGGTGGGAGGACGGTTTGATATTGGAGCTGGATGAGACGCAGTATGAGTTTGGGACGAGTTACGAGATTGAGTGTGAGACGAAGGAGCCAGAGAGGGTTAAGGTGTTGCTTGAAGGGTTCTTGAACGACAAAGGGATTCCTTATGAGTACTCGAGAGCGTCCAAGTTTGCTGTTTTTAGATCTGGGAAGCTTTTGCCCTAAAGTGAGTTTTCTTTCTCTTTCACGTTTGATTTGATGCGTTGTTGATGATTGTGAGTTTTAATGTTGGTTTAAAATATTATGCTTTTTGTTGTTATGGGGTTAGGATAAATTAAAGCTTGTCCTAATGGTTACATGACGGGGTCAATATGATATGCTACGTCTTTGTATTATAGTGATGGAAGAGTGAAAACCAACCTTCTTATCAAGCTTATAGAAAGCGCTAGGCGGCCTAGGCATTTGACCTGATACCTAGAGCGCGTTTTCCTTTTTTTTTAGTTTTTGATTATGATTATTGATAGTAAATGCTAATGTTATAAAAAGATTAGATGCCGGACTAACACCTAGACATATTTTTTGAGTGGTAGTGGAGGAGGTTTTGCTAAAAAGGTCGGGAGAGTTAGAGGAGCTGTACATAGTTGGAGTTTGGAGGAGGTTGGAGGGCATGGAGGCCGCAATGGAGGAAATCACGATCAATGTCCATATAGGTAAATCATGTTCTCCTAGGTTCTCCTAAAACTTAGGTGGGCAGCCTAGGTATTGCTTAGGTGCTATGCGCTAGATAGACGACCAGGGTATCGCACAGGCCTAGACGTATGCTTAGGCGAACGAGGCAGAGGCTTTTTAAAACATTACTTCTTAGGTTCGAGATGTCTCTTTCGCCTTGGTGTCTAGAAAAAAATTGATGCCCTTGAATACAAAATATTATTGAGATTTTTTACTGTTTGAATTGGAACCTTTGAGGGTGTTCGATAATTTTGTACTATAATGCTAGTGAGATGAAGCCTTTGTTTCTAGTTTGTACATATAGAAGGTTTGAAGTTGCTAACCTAGTAAAATTTATGGGCACTTCAGCGATTTGCACTATAAATCTTGTGAATGCACTTTTATTCCGTCCTTGTAGAATATTGATAAAACAATGGTACGTGTCATATATATTATTAGTGTCTCAAAAGATACAGTTAATTGCTTGGCAACTTTACGTTTGCTTTGTTAAACTTGGTCTTTTTTCTTGAAGGATGCAAATGCACATATGGTCTTATGAAATATAAGTAAGTGAATCGGTAATTAGACCTTTTTTGATCTTAATGTTTCATGGTCCAGCTTGAATGAAACAATTTAGATTCTTTTAATGTGACTTTTTAGAAAGTTTCATCACCTTATCATAATTTAAGAAATATTACGCATGTGATGATAACAAGCGGGCAACAAGCTGCGTCGCTAATCCTTTCTGAGTTACAAAACCCAACCTACGAAACACGTACTCAGCGGACCCTGCTGTCGTTACATTCTTATTCATGAATTTTTGTACTCTCCTAAGAAACTCCACCGTATCAGCTATAAGGAAACCAAACGTATCGAAAGCGAACGGGATAAAGTTGTGGTGGTTGTCCTTGCAAGCTTGATCATGTTTGCCCACTTTTGCCTCTGTTGCTCTATCCGCTGCCTGTCCAACCTTGAACTCTCCATTACCAAACCCCCACCAACGGAGATACCCCTGTGAGACTTTTAGATGTCATTTTTTAGAGAGTTGTTGTAACGCCCCTCATCTGGGAGGTACATAAAAATTTGAGCATGACCTACCTATCTGTAATAAGAAGGGTCGACCTGCTAAATCTTTATGCACATCACAACATAGATATACTGATGTGCGAAAAATAAAACAGTGAAGATGCATATGCAATACTCAGGATCACGAGGTTGACAGCAGAGTCCATAGAATATCAAAATAGAAGAGAACTAAAGGGTAATACAAAATATTACAATAATAGCAGTGGCTACAACATTAATACATGTTTTATAAGTCAAAAGTACTACAAAAGTGAATATAAATTAACCCCTATTAAGATTTTCCTCCTGAGCTAATCTTCAAATTCAGGGTCTGCAATGCCCTTATCCTTGCCAGTTGTATGACCTACGAGTGGATTCAGAAACAATAGGGGTGAGCCTAAGACCCAATAGGTAACCATAAAAATCTCGGGTACAATTCAAGGGAATGAATGAAAATGATAGACATAGATATCAAACTTGAACAAAGGGATCTTAACATTAAGTTGCCATTCTTATATCATAATCATTGATCGAAGTGAAATAACATGTAAAGATGAATAATCAAGGTCTAATATTTAGGATTCCAAACTCCCCAATCATGGGATAATCAATAAACTGAGCATGCCTTTATACACCCACCGGTGAGCGTCCTCACACAGGGCATTATCCCACCGGGACACTTTACCATTACCACCCACCGGTGAAGCTTACTTCACACAGGGCATAATCCATGAATATAGACAATCAATCATCAACAAAGAGAGGAATACTATCATTATCAATAGTTGAACCATCGAATCAATTCGAATTGTTGCAATAAAATCATTCAAGGATATCGAAGGTATAAAACTGAAATAAACAACATTAGGATAGCAATGATTAACCAATCAACAACGAGCCTATGCATAAGGTGAATCAAATAGGAATATTATGAAAGTGATAAGATATACAATTAGCATGAGAAACTAACTCGTAGGAATTTCAAGAAAGTAATCAATTGAACTCTCAAAGACTTTAGAGGAAACAATGAAAGGTTACCTACCGATTATGCCGGGGTCCTCTCAGCCAACGAATGAATCCAAGATTCTCTGTCCTATATATACATATATACCCACATGAGATTCTAGACACTATGCCTTTTAAAATTTCTAACTTAAAGCTTACATCATGGTGTAAACTACACCCTAGATGATTATCTAATATCTCTAATATGCACAGCAACACAAGTAGGATACATGCAGCAGATTTAGGTGAATGAATTGTATAACAATTGATGTCCAGAATACATGAAACTAGTCCCAAATGACTCCATTATGAGTCTAATTTCATAATATAAAATTTTTACATCAATGCTCTCAGAAAACTATACCTATCAAAACTGTAGCAGAAAAACAGAGATCACTGTTTGGAATGAATAATTTATTTCGGGTACTTAACTATATCCCAAAGAGCTCGTACTTGGTATGTAAGTAATATCATGGATTAGCTTCCATGTCCCATGAGTTTCATCAATTTTCCATTTTTAAAATACATGTTACATGCAAAACAACACAGGGGGTAGACTGGAATTTCCAGCACATATACTAGCTATTAGAACTAGGATTAGACCTACCAAACGTTATTCAAATTAATTCAAACTCATATCAACAGAAAGGCAATTGAGTCTAGTTTTAGGAATAGAAAGAATTTCATGCATGCATGGTATATGTTGAGATATATGCTCTTTACAAAGGACATGACTCAGGCAGACAGTTTCAGACACATGTACTGCATTAAATCATACTTTCAGACTAGTAAATGATTTTAGAATTAAACAAACAGGATCTCAAATGAAAGCCACGAAAGTCTAGTTTCTAGAACAGAAATAATTTCATCATTTGAATATATACAAAGAAAGTTATGATCGTTTTACTAGGAGAGTATCATGCTGGAAATTTCTGTACGAATTTCTGTTTCAACATAAAATTGACATGCAACCCATATTTACACTAATCCAAAGTAAGATGATTAATACTTGATCACATAAGGCTTATAAACCAGTAAAAATTATATTTTATATACTCATAGATATAAAGATCATGTTTTTAACTAATTATGGACATGCAAGGGCTAATCCTTGCTTCAAAGTAACATGCAAATGATAAAATCCTCACATGCAAAGCCAAAATCAAATTAGATCATATAATTTCAGTTTAATATCCTTAATAACAACATGAAAAAGAAAATTTATTCCTAGGGTTGAGACTTGCTCCACTTTCTCCTCTAAAATCCTCCACTATCTTCTTTCTCCTCTCCTTCTTCAATCTTTAGAACTTAAGAGATGATGCTTATGAAAATCTATGAAATCTTTTTTTTTTAACAAGAGGAGATGAGCTTGGGACGTTCAGAGGAGAGGGAGTAGGTTTTGGAGTGATTTTTCTTCTTTTATGGCAAAAAGAAGTGGAGTGCACACACATATATATATAGGCCATGTGAAGAGAAATCTTCAATTTGGCCAAAGTTGAGGGGTTTTATGCAAATTTTCCCCACTAACATGGCTGAACAAATATAATAACTATGTTAATTAGAGAGTTTCACATTAGGTATTTAATAATTTGGTTATCTCTAATCAAGGTTTAAAGCATGGTTAATTTAGGTTTACATGCTAAGTTTGTATGCATGCTATGACTTAGTTAACTAGATCATAATATGAAAATTGTCTAAGTTAAAATCCTCATGCTAGAAGATTATATGAGATACAAAAAGGAAAGAATTACTAATTTATAGGTAGGTATTGATAATGGTATCCGGTCATCGGAAGGGGAAAAAAGAAATGTAAGCCAGATGACGGAACGGGGAGACCTAGGATGTAGAAGATCATACATGAGTGATTCGACAGATTTGGATTCCTATATATCCACTCGAGTGCTAGGCTTTAAGGAGAAGCAGCTGAGAAACAAGATTATATTGCTAGTTAAAGTGTTATGGAATAATCGAGGCGTTGAGGAGGCAACATGGAAACTAGAATTTGAGATACGTAAAGTATATTCGCATTTATTTTGAGGGTACGTAAAAATTTCGGGGACGAAATTTCTTTAAGGGGGGAAGCATGTAACATTTCTTTTTTCCCCTTCTGATGATCGGATACCATTATCAATACCTATCTATAAATTAGTAATTCTTTCCTTTTTGTATCCCATATAATCTTCTAATATGAGGATTTTAACTTAGACAATTTTCATATTATGATCTAGTTAACTAAGTCATAGCATGCATACAAACTTAGTATGTAAACCTAAGTTAATCATGTTTTAAACATTGATTAGAAATAACCAAATTATTAAATACATAATGTGAAACTCTCTAATTAACATAGTTATTATATTTATTCAGCCATGTTAGTGGGGGAAATTTGCATAAAACCCCTCAACTTTGGCCAAATTGAAGATTTCTCTTCACATGGCCTATATATATATATGCACTCCACTTCTTCTTTTTGCCATAAAAGAAGAAAAATCACTCCAAAACCTCCTCCCTCTCCTCTGAACGTCCCAAGCTCATCTCCTCTTGTTCAAAAAAAAAAAAAGAGTTTTCATAGATTTCCATAAGCATCATCTCTTAAGCTCTAAAGATTGAAGAAGGAGAGGAGAAAGAAGATAGTGGAGGATTTTAGAGGAGAAAGTGGAGCAAGTCTCAACCCTAGGTATAATTTTTCTTTTTCATGTTGTTATTAAGGATATTAAACTGAAATTATATGATCTAATTTGGTTTTGGCCTTGCATGTGAGGATTTTATCATTTGCATGTTACTTTTAAGCAAGGATTAGCCATTGCATGTCCATAATTAGTTAAAAACATGATCTTTATATCTATAAGTATATAAAATATAATTTTTACTGGCTTATAAGCCTTATGTGATCAAGTATTAATCATCTTACTTTGGATTAGTATAAATATGGGTTGCATGTCAATTTTATGTTGAAACAGAAATTCGTACATAAATTTTCAGCATGATACTCTCCTAGTAAAACGATCATAACTTTCTTTGTATATATTCAAATGATGAAATTCTTTCTGTTCTAGAAACTAGACTTTCGTGGCTTTCATTTGAGACCCTGTTTGTTTAATTCTAAAATCATTTACTAGTCTAAAAGTATGATTTAATGCAGTGCATGTGTCTGAAACTGTCTGCCTGAGTCATCTCCTTTGTAAAGAGCATATATCTCAACATATACCATGCATGCATGAAATTCTTTCTATTCCTAAAACTAGACTCAATTGCCTTTTTGTTGATATGAGTTTGAATTAATTTGAATAACGTTTGGTAGGTCTAACCTAGTTCTAATAACTAGTATATGTGCTGGAAATTCCAGTCTACCCCCCTGTGTTGTTTTACATGTAACATGCATTTTAAAAATGGAAAATTGATGAAACTCATGGGACATGGAAGCTAATCCATAATATTACTTACATACCAAGTGCGAGCTCTTTGGGATATAGTTAAGTACCCGAAATAAATTATTCATTCCAAACAGTGATCTCTGTTTTTTGCTACAATTTTGATAGGTGTAGTTTTCTGAGAGCATAACTCTTACTATACACCATGCATTGATGTAAAAGTTATATTCTGAAATTAGACTCATAATGGAGTCATTTGGGACTAGTTTCATGCATTCTGGACATCAATTGTTATGCCATTCATTCACCTAAATCTATTGCATGTACCCTACTTGTGTTGCTGTGCATATTAGAGATATTAGATAATCATCTAGGGTGTAGTTTACACCATGATGTAAGCTTTAAGTTAGAAATTTTAAAAGGCATAGTGTCTAGAATCTCATGTGGGTATATATGTATATATAGGACAGAGAATCTTGGATTCATTCATTGGCCGAGAGGATCCCGGCATAATCGGTAGGTAACATTTTATTGTTTCCTCTCAAGTCTTTGAGAGTTCGATTAATTATTCATATTTCAAAATTCGTGATTTTGATCTGGCTATAATCCATGATTTTTTTTCGTTTATATTTGTTCCGCTGTAATATCATCTAATTATGCTGCGTTCAAATTTCGTGATATTCGTGAGTTATACCCACAATTATCCGTTTTTTCCATTTTAATCCAATGACGATTAAAATGAGCGTACTATCAAATTAATGATTTTCGTTGATTATAATCCACGATTTTTGTAAATTTTCCCATTTTGATCCAATGATAATTAATTATATATGTATTTCAAAATTTGCGATTTTGATGTTCTACAATCCATGATTTTTATCCATTTTTTCTTCATTTCGACTCAGTGCAATCAAATTTTCTTTCTTAAGAATTCGGATTGTACATGGGTTATAACCCAAGATTTCGGTCTATTTTCGCCCGTTCGACCCAATAACAATTATTTGTGATTTCGTGGGGGCACAACCCACAATTTGTCCATTTTCGTTCGTTTTATCCCGATGGCTCATGGCTCTTGATTTTGTCAATTTTGTTCATTTCATCCTAACAACCAATAACTGTGTAGTTTGAAATTCACGATTTGGTGGGCTATATTTCACGAATTTTGTTCATTTATGTTTCGATCCAGTGACAACTGATTGTCCAATTTAATCACGATTTCCATGGGCTGTAACCCATAATTTTTGCCACTTCTTGTTCGTTTCAATTCGATGGATATCAATTATATGTACTTTAAAATTTGCAAATTTGTGGCCTACACTACCCATAATTTTGCCCATTTTGTGCATTTTGACCCAATGATTGTTAATTACACATACTTGAAAATTTGTGAAGCACGATTGTACTCTGAGAGTATTCTTTCTTGCGTGCGATCTTTAAAAAAGTATTAAGGATTTTCTTAATTAAAATAATTGTTACATAATAGATAATGAAACTTAATACTACTGAGTAACGGGGACAAATGTGTACGATGATTTTGTGAAGATATGTTTTGAGAGTAATATGCGGCTTCATCGACTGTTGCAGGTCATCTGAGAAAATATTAGCAGATTAGCGAGCAGAGTTGCAGCAGGTGCGGCTGCAAATCAAAGTGGGAGAATAAATCCTTATCCGTTGTAATGGTATGCAAAATTATGTGAAACGTACACACGGCAAATTATTAGAGTTGGCTTCTGGAAGCCTGATGAGCGGTAATCAAAATCTTTTGTTGTCATAATATTATGGGCGAATGTGTTGCTCTTGTTCTGTGGAACCTTTTTACAAGCTGTTAGGGAGAATAATAAAGATTAAATTGAGCTTATTTTGTGTTTTACATGTATCTAATTATTGTGGTGTAGGTAGATACAATTTCAACTTATGCCTCATGCTCATGTGGTGTATTGTGAAAATTTGAGTCCAGGTATTCTCTACGAGTAATGTGAGCTAATACTGTTGGTTTATACTTTATATTAGTGGATACCGCAATTAAAAATTTTGCCCCTTCTTGACTCCCCTATGAATTATATATACTAATGGGAATTCATTAGCTGGAAGAGACAAGGATCAACGCTGATGCAGTCTTCTAACTGCTTTGGAGGGGAAAACAAAATGGAAACTGTCCTCTCCACGAGCAAAATAAAGATGAGAAGAAATAATAGTGCGTAATATTATGTCAGTTGTTTCCACAATTATCTCTAAGGCATAATAGCCTAACCCGAGGAGCCAAAATAAAAATATTAGCTAGAAAACACTAATATGGAGATAGTAGAAAATTGATGTAGCAAATCAGCTCACCACTTACACCTTAAAGCAATAATCACCTATTAAAGGAAAATTTACTGCTTGAAACACTAGAAAATAATTAAACGAAGTTAAAAAATTCATTATTTTCTTGACCTATAATCCACGATTTTTGTTGATTTTTTTTATCATTTTGAGTAAATGGTAAATAATTATGCAGAGTTTAAAATTTGTGATTTCATAACCTATATAATTCCTAATTTTTATCCATTTTTTGTTCGCTTCTACCTAATAGAAAATAATTAAATGGAGCTTGAAATTCACAATATTCATGAGCCACAACCCATGATTTTAATTTATTTTTTATTGTTTCGACCAAATAGCACTTAATTATGTGGAGTTTAAAATTCACGATTTCATGAGCTATATAATTCACGATTATTGTCCATTTTTTCATCATTTAGAGCCAATGGTAAAAAAATTTAGGAAAAATTGTGTCAATGCCCCAAGGATGAAAACCCAATGGGTCTTAGACCTTTGTATAATTTCCCGAGTGCTTTAAACCCTAAAAACATTAAAAAAAATTCTAGTCAAACCCCTACAGCCTAAGACTACCTTTTACATGTACGTATTTCACCGTAAATCCCTAATTTATCCTTCTCTCTCCACAATCCTACATCCTCTCCATTGCTATCCACCCTCTCCATTAGCTCATTGTTTATTTGTTAAGCTATTTATGGATTTAGATGCTGGGGGTTTAAACTCTTACGTGGAAATTTACACTGAGTTTGGATATAAATTGGGATGATGCTAAAGGATTGTGTTGTTGGAATTGAGGAGATGAATGTATCTTCTTGGAATCCTATGTGTTAAAAATTATTGAAATATAGGATATTAGAGGATGCCAAGAAGTTGTTTGATGAAATGCTGAAGAGAAATATTTTCTTGGACTAGTACGATTGTATTGAAGGTTAGTCATTTGCTGATGGTGTCGTGCATAAGTTAAGAACATGGTATTTTTTACAAGAGAATCCTATTTAGTTTTTATTCATACAAAAGGAAGATTGGATGTTAATGTTAACTCTTGGATTTTAAAATTATTATTTGTATGTTGAAAAGATCTCTTTTTTAAAAATAAAATTATCAGTTATAACTCATGAAAATCGAGAATCTTGAACTCTAATTATTTATTTGCAATTTGGCCAAAACAAATGAAAAAGGGAAAATTTGTGGGTTATAGATCATGAAAATTAAAAATTTTGAATTCCAATTATATATTTATGAATTGGCCGAGACAAAGGAAGAGCGACTAGAATCGTTGGTTATAGCACATGAAAATTGAAAATATTGTACTCTAGCTAATTATTTATGTTTTGGTCAATCATTTTTGTTCATTTTCTATCATGTAGGCCAAATCACCAATAATTAACCAGAGTTTATAATTATTGATTTTCATGAGCTATAACCCATGATTTTTTATTTTCATTCATTGTGGCCAAATCACAATTAAATAATCAAAGTTTAAAATTCTCAAATTTCATGAACTACAACCCATGATTTTTTTTTCCATTTTCATTTTTTTAACCAAATAGTAAATAAATAACTAGAGTTCAAAATTCTTATTTTTTATGAGCTATAATTCATAATTTTTGTCTATTTTATTTTTTAGGCCAAATCTCAAATAATTAACTGGAGTTCAAAATTCTCAATGTTCATGATCTATAATTCATGAATTTTTTCTACTTGCTTCGTTTTGACCAAATCACAAATAATTGACCGAGGTTCAAAATTCTCGATTTTAATGAGCTATAAATAATATTTTGTCCATTTTAATCCCTTTCAGTCAGATCTCAAATAAATAATTAGAGTTTAAGATTCTCAATTTTTATGAGCTATAAGTTTTGTTCATTTTGTATATTTCAAACAAATTGTCAATAATTAACTAAAGTTTAAAATTCTCGATTTTCATGAGGTATAACGCATAATTTTGTCCATTCCATTAATTTTGGCCAAATCACGAATAAATAATAAGGTCTCAAAGTTCTTAATTTTTATGATTTTTAAAATTTTTATTTTATTTCACCAAATCGCTAATAAATAATTAAAGTTTAAAATTCTTGATTTTTATGAGCTATAACCCATGATATTTGTCCACTTCATCCATTTCGACAAAATCATAACTACTTAAGTGGGGTTCAAAATTCTTGATTTTAATGATCAATAACCCATAGTTTTGTCTATTTTTGTTTATTTAGTGCCAATCATAAATAAGTAACCATAAGTCAAAAGTTTCATGAGCTATAACCACAAATTTTATCCATTTTTGTTCATTTCAATTAAATCACAAATAAGTAATCAGAGTAAAAAATTCTCGAATTCGTGAGCCATAACTCATAATTTTTGTCCATTTTTATTTATTTTGGCCAAATCGCAAATAATTAATCATGGTATAAAAATCTCAAGTTTCATGAGCTATGACCCATGATTTTTTTTATTTTCATTCATTTCGGTTTAAATTGTAAATAAATAATCATAGTTCAAAATTATCAATTTTCATAAGATAACCCACGATTTCTTTCCTATTTTATTTATTTTGATCAAATTGTCCATAGATGAGCAGAGTTCAAAATTTTTTAATTTTATAAGTCTATAATGCACTATTTTTATTCATTCCATTATTTCCAAATTGCAAATAAATAATCAAAGCTTAAACTTCTTGATTTTCATTAGTCATAAGCAACGATGTTTATTTTTTATTTTAATTCATTTTGAGCAAATCATAAATAACTGAGTAGGGTACAAAATTCTCGATTTTTATGAGCTATAATCCATAATTTTTGTCCAATTTTTCCAACCAAATCACAAATACTTAACCATAGTTGAAAATTATCGATTTTTATGAGTTATAACCCAAAACTTTTGTCTATTTTTATTCATTTTTGGCCAAATCAAAAATAAATAATTGGAGTTCGAAATTATTTATTTTTTGTCATGAGCGATGACCCATAATTTCTATACATTTTCACATAGTTTGGTCAAATCGCAAACAACTAATCGAAGTTAAAAATTCTTCACTTTCATAGGCTATGATTCACAATTTTTTTTCCATTTTCATACGTTTTGGCCAAATTGCAAAGGCTAATTGGAGTTTAAATTCTCGATTTTCTTGAGCTATAACGCATAATTTTTGTCCATTTTTATTCGTCTTAGCCAGATTGCAAATAACTAACCAGAGTTCAGAATTCTCGGATTTCATGAGCTATAACACATAATTTTTTACAATTTTTTTTATTTTGGTCAAATCGCAAATAAATAATTGGAGTTTAAAATTCTCAATTTTCTTCAGCTTTAACTTTTGATTTTTGTCCATTTTTATTCATTTCGGCCAAATTGCCTCTAAATGACCAGAGTTAAAATTTCTCAATTTTCATGAGCTATAACTGATATTTTTGTCAACTTTTATTTACCTAGGCCAAATTGTAAGTAATTAACTAGAGTTTTCTTGATTTTAATGAACTATAACTTGTAGTTTTTGTCAATTTCCGTACGTTTTGGAAAAATCACAAGCAATTAGTCATAGTTGAAAATTCTCAATATTCATGAGCTATATCCCATTTTTTTTGTCCCTCGTCATTCATTTTGACCAAATTGAAAATAAATAATCATAGTTCAAAATTCTTAATTTTCATGAGATATAACTCATGATTTTTGTTGATTTTCATTTATTGAGGCCAAATCACAAACAATTAATCGGAGTTCAAAGTTCTAGATGTTCATGAGTAATAATCCACCACTTTTTCCCACTTCATTCGTTTTGACCAATTAAAAAAATTGACTAGGATTCAAAATGCTCAATTTTCATGAGCTACATCAAAGAATTTTGTCCATTTTTCATTTGTTTCAACCAAATTACAAATAAATAATCATAGTTCAAAATTCTTAATTTTCATGAATATAACCAATAATTTTGCTCCATTTTAATTTGGCCAAATCAGAAATAATTAATTGGATCTCAAAATTCTTAATTACAGGAGCTATAACCCACAATTTTTTATCTATTTTTCATTCGTTTCAGCAAAATTGTAAATAAATAATCAGAGTTGAAAATTATCGATTTTTGTTAGCTATATCTCGCTATATCTCACAATTTACTTCCATTTTCATTTTAGCCAAATCAAGACCAAGATTAAAAATTCTTGATATTCATGAGCTAAAACTCATGATTTTTGTTCATTTCCATTCGTTTTAGCCAAATAACAAATAAATTATCTGAGTTTAAAATTCTCGATTTTCATAGGCTATAACTCGCGATTTTTCGATCAATTTTTGTTCATTTAAGTCAAATCACAAATAATTAAACGGAGTTTAAATTTCTCAACTTTCATGAGTTATAATCCATAATTTTTTTTCCACTTTGTTCATTTCGACCAAATTAGAAACATCCAATCGGATTGAAAAATTCTCAATTTTCATGAGCTATAACCCACTATTTTTGTCCATTTTTATTCTTTTCAATCAAATCGCATATGATTAGCAAGAGTTCAAAATTCATGATTTCATTAGTTATAAGCCACGATTTTTTTAGTTATCATTAATTTTGACCAAATCACAAATAGTTAACTAGAGTTCAAAATTCTTGATTTTCATGAACTATAATCCTTGAATTTTGTCCACCTCATTCGTGTCGATAAAATCAGAAATAATTAAATAGAGTTCAAAGTTCCCAATTTCCATTGAGCTATAACCTTAGATTTTTGTCCATTTTTATTTATTTCAGGGAAATTTTAAATAATAATCAGAGTTCAAAATTGTCAATTTTTTTGAGCTATAACCCACGCTTTTTGTCTTTTTTTATATGTTTTGGTCAAATTGCAAATAATTATTTGAAAATATAAAATGTAAATCCAAATTGCAAATAATTCAGAGTTTCAAATTCTCAATTTTCATGAGGTATAACCCATGATTTTTGTCATTTTTTACTTATTTCGATCAAATCACAAATAAATAATCAGAGTTTAAAATTATTAGTCAGAGTTCAAAATTTCCAATTTTGTCCATATTCGTGTGGCCATGTCAAGAAATAATTAATTAGAGCCCAAAATTCTTGATTTTCATAAGCTATAACATGTGATCTTGATTCAGTTAAATTCATTTCACCTAATTCAAAATAAATAGTCGGAGTTCATGATTCTCGATTTTCGTGACCTATAACCCATGATTTCTTCATATAGTCATTTGTTTTGGCCAAATGACAATCGAAGCTCAAATTTCTCTATTTTATGAGCTATAGCGCACTTTTTTTTGTTCATTTACATTTTTTTAGCCAAATCGCTAATAAAGAATCAGAGTTCAAAGTTCTTAATTTTTATTAGCTATAATCCATGATTTTGTCTAATTCATTAGCTTTGACCAAATCACAAATAATTAACCGTAGCTTAAAATTTTTGGTTTTCATGAGTTATAATCTAAAAATTTTGCCCATTCTTTTTCATTTTAGCCAAATCACAAATAAATAATAGAAGTTCAAAATTCTTGAATTTTTTTGTCATGAGCTTTGACCAGCGATATTTGTCGATTTTCACATAGTTTGGCCAAATCATAAATAATTAATTAATGCTTAATATTCTCATTTTTAATTAGCCATGACCTGTGATTTTTGTCCATTTTTATTTGGCTGAATCTCAAATGATTAATTGGAGCCCAAAATCGTCAATTTTTATGAGCTACATCGCACTATTTTTGTACTTTTCCATTCGTTTTGGCCAAATCACAAATAAATAATCAGAGTTCAAAATTGTCAATTTTCTTGAGCTATAACCCATGATTTTTTGTCCATTTTTATTCACTTCAGCCAAATCACATCTATATAATCGGAGTTAAAGTTTCTCAATTTTCATGAGTTATAATCAATAATTTTTGTTAATTTTTATTCGTTTAGGTCAAATCACACATAATTAATCAAAGTTTAAATTTGCTAAATTTCATGAGCTATACCGAAAAATTTTAACCAAATAAAAATCGCGGTTCAAAATTCTCGATTTTCATGAGCTATAACCCATGATTTTTTTCATTTCCATTCATTTTAGTCAAATCACAAACAATTAACTGGAGTTTAAAATTCTCAATTTTCATTGCTTATGACCCATGATTATTGTCCCTTTTTATTTGTTTCTACCAAATCACAAATACTTAACCGGAGTTTAAAATTCTCGATTTTCATGAGTTAATTATTATCCAATATTTTGGTCCATTTTTCATTCTTTTCAGTCAGATCACAATTGAATAATTAGAGTTTAAAATTCTTGATTTCATGATATATAGACTAAAATATTTTCCATTCTCATTAGTTTAGCCAAATCATAAATAATTAAGTAGAATTCAAAATTCTTTATTTTCATGAGCTATAATACTTGATTTTTGTCCACTTTATTTCATTTTGATCAAGTCACAGATAATTAACTGGAGGTCCAAATTCCCAATTTTCATTGAGCTATAACCCATAACTTTGTCCATTTTTATTCATTTCAGCCAAATTGCAAATAAATAGTCGGAGATCTAAATTCTTGATTTTTATGAGCTATAACCCACGATTTTTCTCCATTTTGTATATTTTGGCCAAATTAAAGTCTAAATTCTCAATTTTTCATATACTTCAACTAAACCACAAATAAATAATCGAAGTTCAAAATTCTAATTATCATGAGTTATAACCCATGATTTTTGTCCACTTTCATTTCTTTCGGACAAGACACAAATAAATAATCAGATATAAAAGTTATCAATTTTTAAGAGCTATAACCCAGTATTTGTTTTTCAATTTTGTTTTTCCAGCTAAAATCACAAATAATTAACCGCAATTCACAAATAATCACAATTTTTATCAATTTTTATACATTTTAGCAAAATCACAAATAATTTATCAAAGTTCAAAATTCTCAGTTCTTATAAGGTAGAACCAATGATTTTTTTTTCATAAATTTTGGCCAAATTGGAAATAAATAATTGGAGCTCAAAATTCTCGATTTCATAAGCTACAATCTACGATTTTTGTCCATTTTTCATTCATTTCAACCAAATCACAAACAAATAATCGTCATTCAAAATTCTCAATTTTCATAAGCTATAACCCAAGATTTCTTTCCATTTTCATTTGTATTGGCTGAATCATAAAGGAGGATCAAAATTCTTGATTTTAATTAGCTATACCACGATTTTTGTTCATTTCTATTCCTTTCATCCAAGTAGCAAATAAATAATCGGTGTTCAAAATTCTCGATATACATGCGTTTAACATGATTTTTATAATTTTTATTTATTTAAGCCAAATCACAAATAATTAACCAGAGTTCAAAATTTTTTATTTTTATGAGCTATAACCCATGATTTTTTTTCCATTCATTCGTCTCAACCAAATAACAAATAATTAATTAGAGTTAAAAATTCTAGATTTTTATAAGCTATACCCCAAGATTTTCATCCATTTTAATTTGTTTTGGCAAAATCGCAAAAATAAAAATCATAGTTCCAAGTTCTCGATTTTCATGGGCTATAACCCATAATTTTTATCTAATTTCATGTATTTTGATCAAACTGTAAATATTTAATCGCAGTTTGAAATTCTCAAGTTTCATGATATATAATCCATGATTTTTGTCCATTTTAATTCATTTCAGCTAACTCACAAATAAACAATCGGAGTTCAAAATTAACAATTTTTAAGAGCTATAATCCACGATTTCTCTCCATTCTCATTCATATTGGCCAAATCACAACCGGAGTTGAAATTCTTGATTTTATGAGCTATAATGCATGGTTTTTGCTCATTTCCATTCATTTCAGCCAAATCACAAATAAATAATTAGAGTTTAGAATTCTCGACTTTCATAAGCTATAGGCTATGTTTTTTGCGTATTTTCATTCATTTTCACCAAATCAAAAATAAATAATTGGAATTTAAAATTCTTGATTTTAATGAGCTATAGCTCATGATTGTTTTTGCCTATTTTTATTCATTTGGGCTAAATCACTAATAGTTAATAAGATTTTAAAATTCTTGATTTTTGTGAGTTATAGCCTAAGATTATTTTTTCCATTTTTATTCATTTTGGCTGAATCATAAATAAATAATTGAAACTCAAAATTCTCAATTTTCATGATATATAACCCATAATTTTTGTACATTTTCGTATATTTTGGCCAAATCACAAATAACTAATTGGAGTGCAAAATTCTCAATTATCTTCAGCTATAACCCACAATTTGAGCTAATCCATGATTTCTCTCCATTCTCATGCATATTGGCCAAATCACAACCGGAGTTGAAAATTCTTGATTTTATGAACTATAATGCATGGTTTTTGCTCATTTCCATTCACTTCAGCCAAATCACAAATAAATAATTAGAGTTTAGAATTCTCAACTTTCAAAAGCCATAGGCCATGATTTTTGCATATTTTCATTCATTTTCGCCAAATCATAAATAAAAACTTGCAGTTTAAAATTCTTGATTTTAATGAGCTATAGCCCATGATTGTTTTTGCCTATTTTCATTCATTTGGGCTAAATCACAAATAGTTAACCGGATTTTTTAATTCTTGATTTTCGTGAGCTATGAAAATTGAGAATTTTAAACTTTAATTATTTATTTATGATTTGGTCGATATGAACAAAAACGGACAAAATTGTGGGTTAAGCTCATAGCAAATAAGAATTTTAAGTTCCATTAATTATTTATGATTTACCCTAAATGAATGAAAATTGAGAAAATCATGGGATAAATCTCATGAAATGCAAGAATTTTGAACTATAATTAGTTATTTGTGATTTGGCCAAACTATTTGAAAGTGAACAAAAATCGTGGGATATATCTTATGAAAATTTAGATTTTTAAATTGTCAGTATTTATTTGTGATTTTGTCAAAATGAATGAAAAAGGATAAAAATCTTAGTTTATAACTCATGAAAATTGACAATTTTAAACTTCAATTAATTATTTGTGATTTGGTCAAAATGAACGAAGTGAACAAAGATCGTGGATTATAGTTCGTGAAAATCGAGAAATTTGTCCTCCGGTTATTAATTATTTACGATTTGGCCAAAATGAATGATAATGCAATAAAACAGTGCATTATAACTCATGAAAATCAAGAATTTTAAACTCCCATATATTTTTGCGACTTGGCCGAAATGGATGAAAACGTACAAAAATTATGGGTTAATGTGACACCCCTACTTTAGTCCCACATAGACTAGTGTGAAGAAATATTAGTGGCTTAAATAGAGAAGCACAAGACCCAAGGAGAACTAGTGCTAGCATTTTGACGGTGGATTTAAGCCAACATCGAGTTGCTCTCGGTGAGTCCCACGGCTTGAACGCGCCAACGAGCCCGTGGGCTCGGGGCATGACAAAATGGTATCAGAGTAGTTAACCAGCCGGAAGTGTGGAGCTAAGTGCTATACGAGGCTAAGTGCTACACCGCGTGGATGCGGTGGGAGCCACCTCTAGAGCCTGTAGGATCCACCTCTAAAGTCCACATCGCCTCGCAAGTAACACTGGAATGTACCAATTGTCATGTCATGTCAACGAGGACGTCGTCTTTGTAAGGTGGGCTGATTGTGACACCCCAACTTTAGTCTCACATGGACTAGTGTGAAAAAATGTTAGTGGCTTAAATAGAAAAGTCCAAAGACAACTAGTGCTAGGATTTTGGCGGTGGATTTAAGCCAACATCGAGATACTCTTGGTGGATCTCACGGCTTGCACGTGCCAATGGGCCCGTGGGCTCGGGACGTGACAGTTAAGCTCATAGAAAATGAAAATTTGGCTAAAACGAATGAAAATGGAAAAATCATGGGTTAGCTCATGAAAATCGAGAATTTTGAGCTTCGATTGTTTGTTTATGATTTAGCCAAAATAATTAAAAATGATGATTTCGATAAACTATATGAAATAGACAAAAATTGTGAGTTATAGTTCATGAAAATCAAGAATTTTAAACTCCGATTAATTATTTGTCACTTGGCCAAATTGAATAAAAATTGTCAAAAATCTTGGGTTGTAACTTAGAAATGAGTTAGGGAATCTATAGAGAGTTTATAGTTTGTTCAGTCTGGGTTTCATTACCAGGCTTCTTGCTGTCAAAATGTGACATTGATGTACTATAATTTTTTCATACTTGGTTGGGTTTCATTACCAGGCTTCTTGCTGTCAAAATGTGACATTGATGTACTATAATTTTTTCATACTTGGTATAATGAATATATTTTTTCATTGACCAAAAAAAAATTTGAGAAATGTGTACTTCAGTTTATACTTTGTGATTTGGTTAAAACGAACGAAGTGGACAAAACCTATGGATTATAGCTCATGAAAATTGAGAATTTTATACTCTAGTTAATTATTAGTGATTTGGCCAAAATAAATGATAATCGAATAAAATTATGAATTATAACTTATAAAAATTGAGAATTTTAACCTTCGATTATTTATTTGGGATTTGGCCCAAACAAATAGAAATGGACAAAAATCGTGCATTATAGTTCATGAAATTAAGAATCTTGAACTCTTATTAAATATTTATTTCAAATTTGGCTGAAATGAATGAAAATGGAAAAAAATTATGGGTTAGCTCATGAAAATTAAGAATTTTGTACTATGATTATTTATTTGTGAAAATGGATAAAAATCATCAAAAATCACAAATTGGCCAAAATGAATGAAAAGGGACAAAAATCTTAGGATTATAGATCATGAAAAATGAGAACTTTAAATTCTGATTAGTTACTTGCGATTTACTCGAACTATGCGAAAATGGATAAAAATCATAGGTTATAAATCATGAAAATCGATAAATTTAAACTCTGGTTATTTATTTGCAATTTGGCCAAAATGAATGAAAAGGGGCAAAAATCTTGGGATATAACACATGAAAATTGTGAATTTTGAACTTTGGTTAATTATTTGTGATTTTCTCAAAATGAACAAAGTGAGAAAAATCATGGATTATAGCTCATGAAATTTGAGAATTTTGAACTCAAATTATTTATTTACGATTTGGCCGAAACGAATGAAAATTAACAAAATCGTGAGTTATAGCTAATAAAAGTTATCTATTATAGCTTGTGGAAATCAAAAATATTGAACTCCGATTAATTATTTGCGATTTGTCCTAAATGAACAAAAAATTTAAAAAATTCATAGGTTGTAGATCGTGAAAGTTGAGAATTTTGAACTCTGATTATTTATTTTCAATATGATTGAAATTAATGGAAATGGACTAAAAAATAATGGGTTATATCTCCTAAAAATTATTTATAATTTGGCCCAAACGAATAGAAATAGAAAAAATCATGTGCTATATAGCTCATCAAAATCAAGAATTTCAAAGTCCACTTAAATTATTTGAGATTTTGTTAAAATAAATAGAAATAGACAAAAATCATGCGTTATAACTCATGAAAATTGAGAATTTTAAACTCCGGTTAATTTTAAACTTTGATTATTTATTTACAATTTGGCTGAAATGAATGAAAATGGGGAAAAATAGTGTGCTATAGCTCATCAAAATTAACAATTTTGAACTCTGTTTAATTATTTGTGATTTGGTCAAAATGTACGAAAATGGACAAAAAGCATGGGTTATAGTTCATAAAAATTAAGAATTTTTAACTCCGATTATTTATTAATAATTTTGCTAAAACTAATAAAAATCTTGGATATAACTCATAAAAATTAAAAATTTTAAACTCTAATTAATTATTTGTGATTTGGTCAAAATGAAAGAAGTGGGAAAAAAAATTATGGATTATAGCTCATAAAAATATATGATTTGAACACTGGTTAATTATTTGCGGTTTAAATTAAATAAATAAAAATTAATAACAATCTTGGGTATAGCTCATGAAAATCGCGAATTTTGAACTGCGATTATTTATTTGTGATTTGGTTGAAATGAATAAAAATGGACAAAATTCATCGGTGAGAGAAGCCGCAAGAGAAGCCATAAGTAGCTCTTGGATCATACCTTATCCAAGAGAAGCCGCGGTCACAATGAGCTCATATATACCTCGTCGGCAAGAATTCCCTTCGATCCCTCTCCCACTCTCAGCTTTCAACTCCCCTCCGCCAACCAAGCCCTCGCCTTCCAAATCTCCAAGCTAGCTGAAGCCTGGCAACAACTCGATCGACGCCTCAGTTTCCTTCGATCGAGCAGCAGAAACCCTAGCATCGACGGACCGAAAGAAGCGGTGGGGGGGTCGAAGAACGGTGTGAGGGGAGCTTGAAGAAGGGGCAGCGTGGTTGGAACGCGCGCGGAGAGAAGCCCGTCAACATCGAGCAATCGTGAGAGACTGTTAATTAACTATAGTTAGTTTTTTCTGTTGGAACCCTAAAAATTTTGAGCTTCTTCGTAAAAAAGGGT
>NC_033794.1:1684327-1715980 GCF_001876935.1 Asparagus officinalis | reverse complement strand
AGGCTCGAGTCATTGGAATTGTTATTTTAGGGGTCCAACTATTCACACTCCCAAACAGTAACTTGGGGAGGGTGTGAGGACTAAATTGCTCTTCTCCCAAACCAAAACAGGCCAAGTTCATTCTAGAAACACCCTTAACACCAAAAGGGCATTTTCGGCAATCCAACTCCCAAAATTATTGTTTGGGAGTGGATATAGCAAACATGCTATTTTAGGGACTCCGATTTTTAAATCGTCTTGAAGTGGACGTCTCTAATAGAGAACGGAAATAGTAGCTTGAGGGATCAATTTGAAATAATACATCGTGAGATTTGAGTAACTAAGGGCATCTCCAACCCAGCACCAAAATGGTGCAAACAGTGCATTTTTTGGCACTGTTCCTTCTCCAACCCTGTCCCATTTCCTGCACCATTTTGGTGTATTTGAACAGTGCTGCACCAAATATGGAGTCGCACTGTTCATCGCTTCATTACTGTTCATATTTTATTTAAATTTATAAAATAACCCCAATAATATTTAAATTTTATAATTTTACTTCAATTGTATAATTTGGATAAAATAAATTATTTTTTTAATTATAAAAATAATGTTAAAATTTAAAAGATATTATTATTAATTATAATATTAAAATCTTGACATTATAATTAAAAGTAGATAAAAAGGAATATGTGAAAAAAATAAAATTTGATTTGTGGGGTTAATTGTTGAAATAGTTAAAAATATAGGGAATAGAAATTAATAATATAAAAGTAGATAAAAATGAATACACTGATAATATTCTTTTTTGGTGCAAAAAATGGTGCAGTGGGTTGGAGATGAATTATTGTTAGATGTGACTTTTACACCATTTTGATGCAAAATTTGCACTATTTTGGTGCAATGGGTTGGAGATGGTCTAACAAGTTAGAATTTTGCGGCAGAACTGTTGTAATTTTTTATGTATGCCATCTCACCTATCATATAAGATATGTTTTTACTTGGTTAAGAGAGAAAATTACTATTCTTTTCCCCCCTTATGAAATAAATAAAGATGATACTTACATATTTTAGATTGTTTTTTTTCCTCCCCGACTAAGTGGAATTTTTTTTCCGACTAAGTGGAAATTAATTATATCTACTTCAAATTTGCAATTTTATGAGCTACAACCCATGATTTTTATGCAATTTTATTCATTTAAACCCAATGATAGTTCACTACACCTATTTGAAAATTCGATGTTTTCACTCACATTTTTGTTATTATTAAACATTTCAATCCGATGGCAATTAATTATGTGTACTTTAAAATTCATAATTTTACGGACTAGAATCCATTATTTCTGTGCATCTATATGTTCATTTTTACGAGTGGCAATTTATGTGTGCGGTTTGAGGTTCACGATTTTCATAGGCTATAATAAAATAATAATTATTTTTGTTTACTTATTCTACATCTCAACCAATTACAATTCTTTCTTCAAAATTCGCGTTTTATATGTTTAATAACCCCCATGATTTTATTTTGTTTCATTTGTTTTGACCCAATAGCAATTAAGTGTTTTATTTAAAATTTGTAATTTTCTTTTGATCCAATAGCAATCATTTATGTGTACTCCAAAAGTTGCGTTTTTCATGTGTAATATCCCATAATTTTTATCCACTTTTGTTTATTTTAACCAAATGATAATTAGTTACGCATACTTCAAAATCACGATATTCATGCACTGTAACTCACTATTTTTGTCCATAATTTTCATTTCAATTCAATGCAACTAAGTTTTATTTCTTCGAAGTTCGCGATGTTTATGGGTTATTACCCAATGTTATTATCTCTTTTCATCACTTTCGTCGCCTAATAACAACTAAATTTTCTTTATTCAAAATTTGTGATTTTTATGAGTTGTAACTCTCAATTTCGTCTATTTTTTGTTTTTGCTTAATGGAAATTAATTCTATGTGGGTTACAACCCAATATTTTTGCTATTTTTATTGGTTTCGACCAGATAGCTATAAAAGTTTTTTATTCAAATCCGCGACTCTCAGATATAACTCATAATTTTTATCTTTTTTTTCACTTAATGGAAATTAATCGTATATACTTCAAAATTCGCAATTTTATTTGTTATAACCTATACTTTTTCATCCTTCTTTGTTCGTTTCAATCTGATGACATTTAATTATGTATATTTAAAAATTTGTGATGTTCATAGATTATAATGCATGATGTTTGTCCATTTTTATTTGTTTCAGTTGAATAGTAAATAATTATGTACCCTTCAAAATCCATAATTTTCATAGATTTCTTTTTGTTGTACTTCAGATATGACTCGTAATTGATTAAAATATTGAACTTTATTGATTAGTCGTGCATTAACTTTTTGTATTAAAATTAAGGGAAAATTGCTTGGAGGAACCAAATAAAATTGGGTTATGCATCCCCACCCTCCAACTAGAGTCAACCACTTGGGGGCACCTTGACCCAAGTTTTCATGCTTTTACACCCCAAACTCACTGCCCAAGAAATCCAATTCCCAAATTACCCTTCTTCCCAAGTTAAAACCCATTACTTTCCTCCTCAATCTGGCCCAAGACCTCCCCCTCCCCCACCACCGCCGACGCCTCCACCCCTACGCCACCGTGTCATTGCCAACGACTCCTCGATCTTCTCATTTTTCTTCAGCGGGCGAGAGATCGGATCTCAAGCGGATTCCGCGCTCTCCGACCCGAATCCGATAAAACTCCCGGGGGTACAATTCGACCTCCTCTCATTTCTCCATTGATTTAGCTTTTCTTCTCCGTCTATGATTCTGGGTTGCGGATCTTGAGCAATGCGGGACGGATCTGGGAGCACCCTTTTATCCATTCCGTTGAACTTTTGAATGAATTTTGTTGTTTGGTTAGGATAATTTGGATGCTTGATGGGGGGTTTCTTGATTAATTGGAATTTGTTTGGTTCTAGTCGTAGCTGTTAGCTTTTGGTTCTTTCTTGATTACCTAGGGTTTATTTTGCTGTGAAATTTATAAGATTGCTAAATTTCTTTCTGCGAAAAATAATCAATTTTGTGTTTTACGGCCAGATCCAATGGAAAATTTTGTTTCTTTGCTAAAGAATTTTGATGTAAAACTAGGAATTGAAGAAGTCTTCACTGGGTCCGAGCATTTCATGGAATTATGGTGAATTATTCATTATAAAAATAGAGGATCTAGTGTAATGTCACTTTAACCACTGAGGATTATTTTCTGGGTTAAAAAGAAATGAACTTTATCTGTAATTTTATCCAATTACTGTTAGTCAATAGTTTTCCCCAATTGCAAGATATTGATTTGGGACTCATACTTCTCTTGCTCTTGTTTTCTTAAATATTTATTTATTGTTTCGTGTTATAGGTATTTGGCAATTTAGTCTAGGTCAATTCTGCAAATTTTACGAGTTCTGATTGTTGTTATTTGGTCAGCAGTAAGAGAAGAAAAAAGAGTATTTGAAGGATGAGTTATTGATTCCTGGGTCTTAGTGGGTGAAGAAGAATAGGGGGATGATGATGAAGGAGAATGTGGAATTACTCTATTAGATCTAAATATCACATGCAATAAATTACAGTCATGTGTCATGTATAAACAAATTACAGCCATGTGACAAATAAGCACATTCACTATCAACAAATTACAGTCAAATATCACATACAACACTCAAATGTCACGTATAAACAACAAATGTCACAAACAACACCCAAATATCACAAATTACAGCCAAATGTCACATACAACACCCAAATATCACGTATAAATAGCAAATGTCACAAGCAACACCCAAATATCACAAATTACAACCAAATATCGCATACAACACCCAAATATCACGTATAAACAACAAATATCACAAGCAACACACAAATATCACATACAACACCCAAATATTACATACAACACCTAAATATCACAAATCAGATCTAAATATCATATATAAGGTAGAATTGTGATATTTGGGTGTTGTTTGTGACATTTGTTGTTTATACGTGACATTTGAGTGTTGTATGTGATATTTGACTGTAATTTGTTGATAGTGAATGTGCTTATTTGTCACATGGCTGTAATTTGTTTATACATGACACATGACTGTAATTTATTGCATGTGATATTTAGATCTAATAGAGTAATTCCACATTCTCCTTCATCATCATCCCCCTATTCTTCTTTACCCACTAAGACCCAGGAATCAATAACTCATCCTTCAAATACTCTGACACTCCTCTTCACCTTCAACTCAAACTCTCCCTTTTCACCATTCCACCCCTGCAATCGCGTGCAAAATCCCCGGCAGATTGTGTCAAAATACTCCGACACTCCTCTTCACTGTATCATATGTCACACAGAACACCAAAATATCACATAATAGTAGCATATGTCACATAACAACCATAATTTTGAGCTTTGAATTAATAGAGTAATAAAACTTTTTCGCACTTCGATCTAAATAAATTTACATCAATACTTAGTACCCAAACATAGATAAACATGCCAAAGATAAACCAAATCAAATCCAATTATTCAAACACCTCCAAAATATTTGTAGGACAATCCACTTTTAGACCTTCCCCGCTTCCCAATAGCAGAAATAGAAGAAGAATAATCAACACCAGGTTTCAATTTCAAATCACCACATTATAGTTACATGTGTTTGTCTAATACTTCCACTCAATCAATGGTGCATTATTACCCCCAAGTACAAAAGGTACTCTGGCGGAGGATGTGAAATGACTCTATTAGATCTAATATCACATTCATTATCAACAAATTACAGCCAAATATCACATACAACACCCAAATATCACGTATAAAAATCAAATGTCACAAGCAACACCCAAAAATCACAAATTATAGCCAAATATCACATGAAACACCCAAATATCACGTATAAATAGTAAATGTCACAAGCAACACACAAAAATCATATACAACACCCAAATATCACATACAACACCCAAATATCACGTATAAATAACAAATGTCACAAGCAAGACCCAAATATCATATACAACACCCAAATGTCACATACAACACCCAAATATCACATACAACAACCAAATATCACATACAACACCAAAATGTCCCGTATAAACAACATATGTCACATAAAAACAATATATGTGACATGAAACAGTCACATGTCACATGAAACTATCATATGTTACATAAGCAAGTTGACTTTTATAAAAGGACATCTGGAGCAATTCTAAGATGGCTTGTCACATGAAGGACAAACAAAATTTTATAGTAAAATTAAACAAGTTGACTTCCATTTCCTTATCAAATTTTACAAACCGATGAACTCTGTTAACCGTTCAAAAGACACATTTGTACAAAACCAACTATACTAATAACCACATTGGAAGAGATTCCATCAAAGTTTCTCAACCAATGTGACAAATTTTGACACAATCTGCCGGGGATTTTGCACGCGATTGCAGGGGTGGAATGGTGAAAAGGGAGAGTTTGAGTTGAAGGTGAAGAGGAGTGTCAGAGTATTTGAAGGATGAGTTATTGATTCCTGGGTCTTAGTGGGTAAAGAAGAATAGGGGGATGATGATGAAGGAGAGTGTGGAATTACTCTATTAGATCTAAATATCACATGCAATAAATTACAGTCATGTGTCATGTATAAACAAATTACAGCCATGTGACAAATAAGCACATTCACTATCAACAAATTACAGTCAAATATCACATACAACACTCAAATGTCACGTATAAACAACAAATGTCACAAACAACACCCAAATATCACAAATTACAGCCAAATATCACATACAACACCCAAATATCACGTATAAATAGCAAATGTCACAAGCAACACCCAAATATCACAAATTACAACCAAATATCCATACAACACCCAAATATCATGTATAAACAACAAATATCACAAGCAACACACAAATATCACATACAACACCCAAATGTCACGTATAAACAACAAATATCGCAAGCAACACCCAGATATCACAAATTACGGCCAAATATCCATACAACACCCAAATATCATGTATAAACAACAAATATCACAAGCAACACACAAATATCACATACAACACCCAAATGTCACGTATAAACAATAAATATCACAAGCAACACCCAAATATCACATACAACACTCAAATATTACATACAACAGCAAAATGTCACGTATAAACAACAAATGTCACATAAAACAACATATGTGACATAAAACCGTTATATGTCACATGAAACCAGCATATGTCACATAAGCAAGTTGACTTCCATAAAAGGACATCTGGAGCAATTCTAAGATGGCTTGTCATACTTCACAAAGCAAGGGTTTTTCGTTAATTCCTCTCCCATCAAGGCTTGTTGACTAACTTCTAACACCTGAAATTTAAAAAAATTTAACATCAAACTTCATTATTCATTAACACAACCAAAGTATGATTCATATAGACGGGGCAAAGCATTTATACCTGATGCAAGATCATGGGTTTGTTCATAAAATCAACGAGCGGCTTTGGAACGTTGAGCGTCAACGGCCTCAAACGGGTTCCAAATCCTCCAACAAGAATGAGTGCCTTCAATGTTACAAATTTTTCTTCTCTTACTGCTGACCAAATAACAACAATCAGAACTCGTAAAATTTGCAGAATTGACCTAGACTAAATTGCCAAATACCTATAACACGAAACAATAAATAAATATTTAAGAAAACAAGAGCAAGAGAAGTATGAGTCCCAAATCAATATCTTGCAATTGGGGAAAACTATTGACTAACAGTAATTGGATAAAATTACAGATAAAGTTCATTTCTTTTTAACCCAGAAAATAATCCTCAGTGGTTAAAGTGACATTACACTAGATCCTCTATTTTTATAATGAATAATTCACCATAATTCCATGAAATGCTCGGACCCAGTGAAGACTTCTTCAATTCCTAGTTTTACATCAAAATTCTTTAGCAAAGAAACAAAATTTTCCATTGGATCTGGCCGTAAAACACAAAATTGATTATTTTTCGCAGAAAGAAATTTAGCAATCTTATAAATTTCACAGCAAAATAAACCCTAGGTAATCAAGAAAGAACCAAAAGCTAACAGCTACGACTAGAACCAAACAAATTCCAATTAATCAAGAAACCCCCCATCAAGCATCCAAATTATCCTAACCAAACAACAAAATTCATTCAAAAGTTCAACGGAATGGATAAAAGGGTGCTCCCAGATCCGTCCCGCATTGCTCAAGATCCTCAACCCAGAATCATAGACGGAGAAGAAAAGCTAAATCAATGGAGAAATGAGAGGAGGTCGAATTGTACCCCTGGGAGTTTTATCGGATTCGGGTCGGAGAGCGCGAACTCCGCTTGAGATCCGATCTCTCGCCCGCTGAAGAAAAATGAGAAGATCGAGGAGTCGTTGGCAATGACACGGTGGCGTAGGGGTGGAGGCGTCGGCGGTGGTGGGGGAGGGGGAGGTCTTGGGCCAGATTGAGGAGGAAAGTAATGGGTTTTAACTTGGGAAGAAGGGTAATTTGGGAATTGGATTTCTTGGGCAGTGAGTTTGGGGTGTAAAAGCATGAAAACTTGGGTCAAGGTGCCCCCAAGTGGTTGACTCTAGTTGGAGGGTGGGGATGCATAACCCAATTTTATTTGGTTCCTCCAAGCAATTTTCCCTAATTAAAGGTCAATTTCACAAAACCCCCTTGAACTTCGTGGGTGTTGCACATAACCCCAGCTGAACTTTGTTTATCTCACTTACCCCCGCTGAACTATGGGTTCTCACAAAACCCCTAAAACTTTACATTATCTCACATAGCCCCCCGCCTGTAATTTTGCAAATAGCTAAAATTTTCTTGAAAGAAAAACTCAT
Source organism: Asparagus officinalis (assembly GCF_001876935.1). Taxonomy (NCBI): domain Eukaryota; kingdom Viridiplantae; phylum Streptophyta; class Magnoliopsida; order Asparagales; family Asparagaceae; genus Asparagus; species Asparagus officinalis. The sequence goes on along the minus strand of NC_033794.1, from coordinate 1,708,133 downwards.
TTTTTTTTTTTTTTGGGGGGGGGGGGGGGGGGGTGGAGTATGTTGCCTACAAACGACAAGTAATAAAGTATGAGATTTTGTTCACTCAAAAAATATTTTAGTTATTGGAAATTTACATGAAAGCGGGATACGTGAGACGAGATAAATTTCAGGGATTCAGTGGGGTTTTGTGAGACACCCCATAGTTTAGGAAGGATATGTGAGATAAAACAAAGTTCAAGGATGCTATATGCAAGAATCCCCAAAATTCAGGGAGGTTTCGTGCAATCAACCCTAAAATTCGAACTTTTCACAACGTGATCATTTGATTCATAACTAAAATTGTAACTTTTCACAAACTTACTGAGATCATAATCTATTTTATCTATGGAAACCTGATCCGTGATTTGTTGTTTTCTTTTACATCTGCGTAGAACCACCAACATCAAAAAGGACAATCAACGGAGGCAAAAGCAATATACATCCGGACAAGGAAAAACAAAACAAGGAAAACTTCACTATGAATTATGATTGAGAACAAAAAAACTTGTATCCCTGTTGTTGGTAAGTGCAAACATAACAAATTAATATCATTATGCAGCAAGAATACAAACAGAAATGAATTGAAGATCCAACAAGACCACTATTTAAAATAATAACAAAATAAAATAAAAAAGAAGAATAAGAAGAAGGATGCATCCAAGCCGAAAGCATACGCGGGATGCCACAGAAACTACAACACAAGTCTAATGGAGGAGGAACCTCCAATTTCATTCCGAGTCAAACGACAAAATAAAACCATTTTAAGATTTCACAACATGGTATTCATCCTTTCTACTGTTTAATTAAACCCCCTGCTATTCCTACACAAAAAAAAAACACTGCTCATATTAATAGTTCATTTCCTCTTCTTAGAGGCTGGCTGAGGAATCTCTTCATCTTCCTCTTCTTCCTCGTCATCATCCCCCTCTTCATCATCGTCGTCGTCATCCTCATCATCATCTTCGTCATCCTCATCATCATCATCATCACTTCCCTCTTCACCATTTGCCTCGGGATCATCATCGTCTTCTTCCCCTTCATCATTGTTCCCGTCATCGTCCGAATCATCATCAACATCTTGGTCATCTTCAGCATCATCCTCCTCATCACCATCATCATCCTCCGAGTCACCAGCATCCTTGTTCTCAGGTTCAGCTTTGTTCTTCCCCATGACAACTACAGGCAACCTTCATAGAAACAAGATGTGGAATCAAAACTAGCAGTTTAACTTGGTTTGCTATGAATTGCGCTAGAAGAGGAATTTACCCAGTCATGACTTCAGCCTCTGTACCCAATGTATTGGTTTCATGAGACAAGGAGCCCATCTCCGTCTGAAACAAGTCCAACACATAAGTAATACCGAAAACTAAACTTAAAAACGGAACATATAGTTATTAGCATGGCATATTTCTCATATAAAGCGAGATCAAAATCTATAACATGCATGCATAAATCCACCAAACAAATCCAGCCCTACAAATATCCAACATTTCTCTTATGTTCACTAAGCTTCCATAATTTTGAAACAAAAAATCCCCAAATTTCACCATCAAGCTTTCATAAGTCATGATGTATTTCCTAACAAACAAACAAACAAAAACCCAATCTCACATAAAAGTAACCAATTTGTTTGATGGGTGAATGACCTAGGCTTAATTAATTCCCTCCCCGTATCATGAACCAATCACTGAGATACAAGTATAGCTACAGAATCACAGCAAGAGGAACCTTGCTCCAGTGATGTATGTTTATGTTTAATACAGAAGAGAACTACTAAACTTGCTTGACATTTCAATTAAATTTCTTGTGTTTGAACCATTCATCACAAAGATTTATCCAACTGTAATAAACCTGATATTACTCCCTATTAACAATGAGTATTCTACTGGGCATACTAACCACTGAAAGATCATTAACAGATTATACACTAAATAAGTGAAAAAGGACTGAAACATACACTTGCCCAAGTAACTTATCATTAGTTCTTCAACATTGATAAAGTGATACCAAATAATTGTTGTGTGCAGCGGAAATTCTGACAACACTTCTAGCGCACAACAAGAGAGTAAGATCCCACTAAATTCCTGTTTCACAAAGGAAACAAGAATCGACAGTGGTATATCTCAACAAAGTGGGATATACACTCTTCCTCTCATCAGTTCTAGGACCGACTTGTCGAGGGAACCTAACAAGCTATATCAAATCACAAAACAAGACAAACTATTTTTACGTGGTTCGGCAAGTTGCATACGTTCACGAGGCAAGGTGGGGGGAGATCTACTATTAGAGAGAAAGAGAATATAAATATGACGTACAAGCACACAAGGTCTCACAAATAAAACCCTCAAACAATCTCTCAAAACAAAACAAAAAATTGCTTTTCTTCTCAAAAGGACAGCCTCCAAAAATAATTTCCTCTGCTTTCTCCCATTGCTACAGCCGAAATCTATCTGCAGTTTTTTCCCTCTTTTGCACGCAACCGAAAAATTTTCTCTTCGTTTTTCCCTTTGCACGCCTACCCTAGGAACTACTACAAAAGATATATATATATAGCATATCAATATCGGATGGGCCCGTAATTGTCCGCTTTGCCTCCAACTCGTGGTCCCCACGCGCTTAGCCTCCTACGCGGAAACGAAAACCGCGTCTTGCGTCTTGCTGCTAAACGTGGGTGTGGCCACCACGCCCCACGTTTACAATTCTCCACCTCGGAAAAGTTTTCTCAAAACTGAGCCGACACCAAAGCATCCAAATGTCCCACTTGTTGTGTCCAATACATCGTGAAGTTAATTCATAACAACGGACTCAATCCACAACAAGTCGAGAACCCGAACGAGAGTCCAAACAATCTTCCCCTATCAAAACCAACTAATCTAACCGGCTGCATCGTAAAGACTGCTTACGTATCCTCTTATCCAAGGAATCAAGCCTCACGTAATTCACCCAAATAACCTCCAAAGACCTCAACATCGAAGAATGTTTAAAAGTTTCAAACAATGACCAAACATCTGAAACAACTTTGGTCAACATATCTACAGGGTTGTCCTTTGTGTGGATCTTCTCCAATATGACATCACCGTCATCCAAAATATCATGAACAAAATAAAATCTGACATCAATGTGCTTCATACGCGCATGATAAGCCTGATTCTTTGTCAGATAGATAACCGACATGCTATCACAATACACCCGAATGGTCTCCTGTGCAATCCCCAAATCCTCCAACAATCCACACAACCACAAAACCTCCTTCACAGCTTCAGTCACTGCCACACACTCTGCCTCTGTAGTAGAGAGAACCATTGTAGACTGAAGTATACATCTCCAACATATCGATGCTCCTGTCAATGTGAACACATATCCTAAAATAGACCGACGCTTGTCAAGATCCCCCGCATAATCCGAATCCACATAGCCAATACAATCCTGCTCTGTCTTCTCATTCTTCTGAAATACCAAACTACATCCACAGTATCTTTGATATACCGTAAAATCCACTTCACGACATCCGAATGACCCTTCCCGGGATCGTGCATGTACCTAGATACCATGCTCACGACCTGTGACAAATCTAACCTCGTACACACCATAGCATGCATCAAACTACCCAACGCACTGGCATATGGAACATTCGACATATATTCTCTGTCCTCAACTGAAACAGGAGACATCTTAGCTGGAAGCTTAAAGTGGGGAGCCAATGGAATACTCACTACCTTTGTATTTTTATCAAAACTGAATTTCTTCAACATCTTTTGCAGATAACTCCTCTGTGTAAGCTTCAATCTCCCCTTCGCCCTGTCTCTCTCGATCTCCATACCCAAATCTTCTTCGTCTCTCCAAGATCCTTCATCTCAAACTCGGATGACAGCTCCTTGTTTAACTTTCGAATAGCCGAAGAATTCCTAAAGACAATAAGCATATCATCAATATATAGTAACAAATAGATGTACTCACCATCTTGTAGCTAGTGCATATAAACATATGGATCATATGCGCTCCTCTTGTACCATCGGCCAATCATAAAACCGTCGAATCTCTTGTATCATTGTTACAGCGATTGCTTCAATCCGTAAAGAGACTTCTTCAGCTTGCACACCAATTCTTCCTTTCCTGCAGCTTTGAACCACATAGATTATGTCATGTAAATCTCCTCTTCTAAATCTCAATATAGAAAGGTTGTCTTCACATCCATCTGGACCAAATTCAAATTTAGTTATGCCACCAATGACAACAGAATCCTAATCAACGAATGCTTTACAACAGGTGAGAATACCTCGTTGTAATCAACGCCCTCAAGTTGTGCATAACCCCTTAGCAATCAATCCAACTTTATACTGAATGTCCCCACTAGAAGATCCTTCTTTCTCTGCTTAATTGTCAACGTAGGGCGTGGGGGCCACACCCATGTTCAGCAACAAGACGTAAGACGCGGTTTTCGTTTCCGCATGGGAGGCTAAGCACGTGAGGGCCATGAGATGGAGGCAAAGCGGACAATTACAGGCCCACCCGATATGTGCAAAAGAGGGAAAAAACTGCAGATAGTTTTCGGCTGTAGCAAGGGGAGAAAGCAGAGAAAAAAAGGTCTTGGAGGTTGTCCTTTTGATAAGAAAAGTAAGTTTTTTTTTTTGTTTTGAGAGATTGTTTGAGGGTTTTATTTGTTAGACCTTGTGTGATTGTAAACCCTATTTGTATTCTCTTTCTCTTTAATAGTAGATCTCCCCCCTCCTTACCCCGTGGACGTAGGCAACTTGCCGAACCACGTAAAAATAGATTGTCTTGCTGTAATTTGTAATAGCTTGTTAGGTTCCCTCGATAAGTCAGTCCTAGAACAATAGTGTATATCCAACTTTGTTGAGATATATCACTGTCGATTCTTGTTTCCTTTGTGAAACAAGAATTTAGTTGGGATCTTACTCTCTTGTTGTGCATCAAAAGTACTTTCGAAATTTTCGCTGCGCACAACAATAATGTTGTTCATATTAGTTACCATTACCAATTTTATCACTGAATTCACCTTGCGAATGTAAAAAAAACCGAAAATCAAATAATGCTTATGCTAATCATAATTTATTCACTTCTATGTATAGATTACATAGAGACAAATGCCTTTTTCTTTTCTCAAGCAGGCATCAGCTATATGCATATGACCAAATGTTATAGTACAATTCATTATAATTGCGCTAATATTGCTAATAGCACCCCTAACAATCAAAATTTTCCCTCCATAATTCTATTTACTTTTTCCTATTCTAAGAAATTATTAAAAATTATATATTTTTATTGTTCAAGTCACTTGCAGAGCAAGCATACGAACCTGTATGCAACTACTACGAAGATGAAAAAATTTACTATAGTGAAAAAAAGATGGTGATTCTTGTGGTTTAAAAAATCCACAGATGAAGTAAAAGCCAAAACATATGGGAATTAAGAACCATCAGGAAAAACTCGATAACCAGGGTGGTCACATGTGAAAGTGACCAATAGTCTAGTTTACACAAGAACAAAAACTAGGTACCTGACAAACGACCTTCTATTAGAAATCCTCTAGTTACTGTTTCATATTATCTAAAAATTAACTTGCCCAGTTAGTTCGTCATTGTCATGCTAGGATTACTGACTAAAATAGACTCATATAGTAATGATGATTTTAAAATAAAGCTCTTCACTAAAGGAAAAGAGAACTAGTATAGCATAATTTAAACTTCAAATCATATAACTTAAAATATAAAAAAAAAACATGTATAACACCCTATGAATCTAGAGATGCATATCTCGTGATGAAAAGCCTAGTATTTTAAATTCTAATGCATATACTAGTAAACACAATGAACCAGCAAATTCCAAAATATTGTCGGCATGCAACATTAATAATAATACATTAATAAACCTCGAAGATAAATCATATTAGCACGAGGCAAAAAGCACGTGGCAGCACATTTGACATAAGTACAAGTAATGGTGCATTAAATTCATGGAACATGAATCCATTTTGTCAGCATGCAGGTGTCTTCTTAACGTACAGGCATATCTAGTTAAATAGTTAACATAAAACACATTAATCAATATGCTAACAGATCACATCCTCTAGCATGAAAAGCACAAGAAAATAGTGCATCAAAACCATGGGACAAGGAAATGTTTTGTTGCAGATCTAGTTTAACCCGTCGAAAGAAAAAAGTTAAATGAAACATCCTAAAACCGCCATGTGCACAAATATTAATAGGCCTGCAAATGCAGTCGAGTTAATAATGTTATGCTATGGAAATAATGATATAAAAACAAGAAAATAAGACCTGAACCATTGTACTCCTCAATAAGACCATTATGAATTTCATATGCCATTAAGTAACCTCTCTCCTCCAGCTATCAATTGGCAAATGCTCCACTTAAGATGAATTATCACCAATATATGAGATGGACAGGACAGTGATAACTTCAAACAAAGAGGTAAAGCACATGAAACAAACTTCATTAATAGATAAGATAGAATTGATGAAAGAACAAGTTCCTTGAGCTTAATCTTACCAAAGCAAACATGGGGAGAAAACTCTTAAATCTAAATAAACAAACAGGTAATAAGTTGTCTTAAATATAATTCCGATATGAAGAATACTACTGGCTATACAGAAGCCCTACCCCTCGACCAATCATAAACCTCAAGTCATTCATAACCAAGAGATAAATACGAGAAATGTTTTGACCAAAACCTAATAACATCAGCAGAAAAACCCCAAGACAACAGATCTCAGCACAAGGAATACAATCAACTACATCTTATCCAGCAATAACCATAAAATCGAGCAATAAATTCCATAAAAACCAAAACTTTCCCTAAGCACAAGAAAACAATAGAAACCTTAACCTAACGCCACCCAAAATCTAAACTTTAAGCAGCTAAGAGCACCAAAACCCTTCAAAGTCACTAACTTTGAGAACATAGCAACAAAATGGAGCAGAAATCACCACCAAAACAAGTAAAAGAGAGGATTTTTACCAAGGCGAGAAGGCGAAGAAGAGACTTTGCTGCAACCAAAACAGTATGAAGCACAGAAGATTCCACCATTGAGGTTAAAACCCTCTCGAAATCAGCAGCTCCATTGTTGCCAGCGCTTCTCAAAGCGATCTCCATCTCTAGAGCAAGAAGAAGGAAACGAGAAGAAACGAGGCGAAAACAATGCTCAGACCCCAGAGAAGTGAAATCCTAAGAGCGGCCAGAGACAGATTTATAGTACATTAATTGGTAGATTCTAGATAGAGATTATATAAGGAAACGGGAGGGCTCGCTAGGGTTTTTTCCAAGAGCTGAGCTAGGGTTTTGGGATTTGGGGTTTCTTAGAGTTAATTAATTAATATATTATTTTTTTGAAAAAACTTTTTGTTTAAAAAAAAAAAATTGCGTGGGCTATTGATGACAGGAGATGAGTTGGGGGGTGGGGGCTCTTCTTAGCGTGGGACCCACAAAGTTCATGAAAATAGCTAGAACGCTATTATTTTCGAGGGCAAATAGCACTTGAGTACCTCATAGTTTCATAGTTTATTATATACCCGTAGTTGGTCAGAACTGGCATAATAATACCTCAATTGTGAAAATTTGTATCCAAATGTTCTAATATAATATTCTGTTGTTAAGTTTAGAGCATTTACTATTAATAACTGTTAAATTACTATTAAGTCTACCCAAATGCTAATGTGAATATATCGTAATTCTATTTTAAAAATAGAATTAGGAAAGATTTAATAATAAATTCAACAAACTTAATAGACAGAAAGTCATAAGATTAGCATATAAATGTCATATATGAACTTTCGGATAAAAAATTTGACGTTTGCAAAATATTGGGTATTAATGTCGTAATTTTCTTCAACTCAGGATATATGAATGCATCAAAATACAACCGAAGGTATATAAGTGCTCAGAGGGTGAAACTATAAGGTGTTTAAGTGCCATTTAGCCTATTTTCAAAAGTAGGAATTGGAATCTGAATCTAAAGTAGCAAAATTGTCCAATGGAATAAATAAATAATAAATAGCAAAATTATGGAAAAAGATGCTTGCATTTTATGGCATATTACTTCTTCATGATTTTAAAACTAGTTTTTGAATATACAACGCACGGAGGAAAGAAAAAGGAAGAATTGATAAGAGAGAAAATGAAAAGTCAATAACTGATTATATGTAAGTGTCAGCAATTTTGCAGTCAACGACAACCACTATATTAGTATATAATAATATGGATAGATAGATAGATTTTTAAATTTCACACAAAAATCTTGAGTTTTGGTTCCCTTACTTTAGGGGTTGTTTGGTTGGTTTCACTAATTATAGGAAACTCATTTCCAATCATAGATATTGCTTTTCATGTGTTTTTAAAGGTTTTTTAAATTTTGTTTGGTTCATTACAAAATAGGGTTGGAAATAGATTTCCTCACATATCTATTGTTTGTTTCACAACTAAAAAAAAGAAAGCTAAGAATAGGAAACCTCACTTACCCATTAGCAAAAATAATTATTATTTAATGTTTTTTCATCCCAATTCCGAACTCAAAGCTAGGAAATGGGCATTTCTTGTTTTCTGAGTTGGCGTCTGGTTTCTCTAAAAAAATTCTTAAATCTTGTATTGCATCAAACTAAGGAATAGAAGATCTATTCGGACTTAGATCTCCCACTGTCATCTTGTCAGCCATGGAAACCTATTTCTCTTCATCATTTTTGCCAAACAAACAACGGTCATGAGAATTGTCTTCCTCATTAAGAAAAGAAAATTATTATATAATAAATCCCATGTGTTTTCTTGCGTAAGTTCTGTCATCATTGATCTCCATTAAACTAAGAGCTTTGCTACAGGGACCCAAAATATGGGACCAATAGGAAGGACAAGTGAGGTGTCCCCCTCCTATTGGATAATGAGTTGGCCATCATTAATGATGGTCAACTCATTATCCAATAGGAAGGGGACACCTCACTTGTCCCCCTTAGGGGCTGTTTGGTTCCCTGTTTTTGAGGGAAAGTCTATGTTGAAAGCCTGCCAAAAGTACCAAAAATGTCACTTTTTGGCAGGCTTTCAAGCAAAATCCTCTTTTTTAGAGGCGTTTTTGCTTAAAGCCTGTCAAAAAAGTGACACTTTGACAGGCTTTCAAGGAAATTTTTTTTTAACCAAACAGCCCCTTATTGGTCCCATATTTTAGGTCCTTGGGGAATTTTTCTTAAACTAAGAATCACATTCACAGTATGATGGTTGTCTTAAACTATTTCAAAGAATTTAATTAGCATATAATTATCTAATAAAGGAAATTGTATTTATCTCTTTTTTTTTTTGGATCAATGAGAAACTATATTTCATTTACCATTGAGGGTTAGCGCGTATCAGCTTCGATCAGTTTCACAACCGCGTTTTGATAATTTAGTATGTCTTCCTCTTCTTTCTTGAAATAGCTAGTGATTACTAATCACTTCTCTGATGATTCTTTTTAGTTGTGAGTAGAAGATGTCACGAAATGTTCTTTATTGAAATAACAAAGTGATTAGTTCTTCATTAGACGTCATAAACGAGAATTTGGATCCTCTCCACTACAAATAAAATAGTAAAGAGACCACTACTTTTAATCTCAATCGTTGATTACTTAGTAGACGGTTATGACATAATCTAAATCTAACACTCATCATAACCTCGTGTATTACACTCATTCCTTATTTACACTCAAAGAAAAAATCACAATCATCAACTAGATAATTAATGGTTGTGATTATGTAGTGATCCCCCCACTACTTTTTAGATAGCGGAGAGGATCTGAATCCCTATTACACCTTCCGCATATATGTTTGTGAAATATTTGGTTAACAGTGTTTAGGCACTCTCCGCGAATTATTCCATTCATATTCAGTAGAAATCTGGTTAATGCTTAGTAAATATTCGTTATTCTATTCTAATCTTGTAATGCAACCAAATATGGTACAATTAATGAATATACAACCTAGCGATAAATGTAACATTCAAAAATCAACAACTATTTATATAGGACTATATGTATAGTAAACCTTTGGTACACATAGAGACTATAATAAATAAAATTTATAAGACTAATATGTAAAACATAAACGAGTGGTTCATGTTCAATTTTGATCAAACATAAAACTGACACCCTCGTGTTCAATTTCTGAACAAGTACAGAAGAGGAAAGTGACGGGCACGAACAAAAGGTGATAGTAACAGAGATAAAACCAAGATGATTCAAAATATCCAAATTGTGAAAGATACTACGAAAACTTGATTCATGCAGATTTTTCTATATCTGATTAGTTAAATCCAAACAAGAAAGCAACCGAATTTGAAGATATAATTTACTTCCATTAATCAAAACTACTACAACAACAACAACAACAAAAACAAAACATTTATCCTAAGGGGCTGTTTGGTTCGTTTTTTAACTCGGTGGAAAAGTTTTACACCGCCTCCACATCAGATTTTTCATGGCCACGTAAGATATAAGTTTTCCGTCGGTTCTTTTTCCCATCTTTGGTTCACTAGGGTTGAAGAAGGAAAACTCGGTGAAAATCACCGCCACATCAGATTTTTCTCTCCCCCAATTCCTTCCTCAACCTCGTGAAATCGACGAAAACTGCAGCCACGTTGACTTTTTGCCATATAAACAAAAATTTTCTCTTTTTTCCATGCGAACCAAACACAAGAAATATAAATACATTGGTTTCTCACCATTTTTTTTTTTGCGAACCAAAGCGAAACAATCTATTTCTTGAAAAAGTTTGGAAAACTCAAAACTTATGTTTTTGTACATAGAAATGCATTCCCCTATATCTAGGAAACGAACCAAACAGCCCCTTGAGTTTGGGGTTTAGCCACATGAATCATATTTTTCCATTCCGTTCTATTATAGATCATCTTCTATATTATGCTAACCATAATTATATCATTCTTAATTACTTCCAACTAAGTCCTTCTAGGTGTACCTCTAGATCTCTTTGCTCCATTAATTACAATATCATCACTTCTTCCAACCAATGCAATAAAAAAACTACGTTTTACATGGTCATTTTACCTTAATCGATTATATCTTATTTCTTATCCTATTTTTTAGTGTTCATCTCAACATTCTTATTTTTGCTACATTCATTTTTTGCGCATGTTATTTTTTAATTGTCCAACATTCTGATCCATAAAGCTTTGTTGGGTTTAAACTATCCTATAGAATTTTCCCTCAAATCAAACAGGTATTCTACGATCACACAAGGCTCTCGAAGCACTCCTCTATTTTAACCATCCGATTCGATTGATAATAGCATCCCCAATCTCACCATCATGCCAAATGATTGATCCTAAATAACGAAATTAATTACTTTTAGATATTTCATGACCACCAATATGTAATATAGGCTCTTTTCTCCTTTACTTTTAATAAAAATGCATTCCATATATTCTATTTTTATTTTACTAATTTTAAAACATTTAGGTTCAAGAGCTTTACTCCTCTTTTCTACTTTAAAAGGTATACATGTTCTTATCTCTTCAACTAATACTTTATCATCATAAATTATTTTTATACATCAAATAGTTGATAAAAGCTTCAAAAGTATAATAGTAAACATAAATTAGTTTAATACATCAAAACATTGATAAAAACTATCCTAGTCTAGTGATGCAACCAAATATGATTCGATCAGTGAATATAGAAGATAAATGCAATATACTCGCCAGTCTAAACTTTTGATCTGCATAGAAAATGTAATGAATAAAATTTATAGGACTAACACGTAAAATATAAGTAAATAGTTTATTAAATAAACAAATCAAGTATAACCATATTAAATTAAATTCGTTTGTAAACCAGAACCTATTCGTCTAATGTTATACGTACTACCGCATCAAATATGACCAAGCACTTGAGCGAATATATATCAAACTAATTAAATCACAATATATCAGTGTACCCCTCACACTAATCAAGTATCACGAAGAAACATCAGAAAGTATCAAAAGTGCAAAAAATTTGGTCAAACATAAAAAGACACTCTTGCGTTCAAATTCTGAACACGTATGAAACACAGATAAAACTAAGATGCGAGAAAATATCCAAACTGTAAGCGCAAATACGAAAACTAGATCATGCAGTAATGGGAAAACAACACATACAATTTGAGGTGAGGAGGAAGAATACGAAGGCAATAATATCAAGCACATAATTTGATCACAATCTGCTACTCTGCGAAGTGATGTCTTCAAGCCTTCATAAACGGGCGCATAACAAAACTCAAGATCGTGCAGCAGAGAAAATGAGAAAGACTTGGGCACACAAACAACCAGGTCAAGTTCAGGGCACCGGGAGCAAAAAATCGATCTCAGATGACTTAGCCCCGGGGTAAAGCTCATTGTTGAATGCAGCCTTTCACTAGACATTATTATACATCACCAAGGAACTTTTATTCCTGGATAAAGTTCCAGGGAAAAAATGCAAACCTTTTAGCAGTTACATGTGAGTAGATAATGACAAATTACACCATTCTCATAAACTCTACCCTCCTCGTCCAAGGAGCACGAGATCAAATGATGATGCAGGTTCATACTAGTTATCCTTAAACTTCCCATGACACTGGCCAGTCTACTGCACCATTGACTTCTTCCTAATAAATGCAGGACCTTTAATCCATTATATAGATAACTAGTAAACTTCAAGCAGAGCACCTACCCTGAATTCATTTCCAATTAAAGCTATGCCAAATTTAAGTTTCAACCGACCTACTTGTGGAGGTTCGCAGGTCAATAGAATAGGATTTTACCTCAGCAGAAAGAAATGGAGGTATGCCAACTCACTGCTATTGGTTAAAATATAACTTGCTAGAATTCGGAATACCAGACGTCCAGACTAATAATTGAGCTACCAATCATCTCAGGTCGCGGAGTCCCGTTTGCAAACACTTTTTTCATCTTTGTTTTCCATAACGACTAAAACATGAAGCGCACTGTAGCTTTCTAGATCCATTTTTCAAATGTGGAAGGGTGCCTTTGTGTCCCTAGTACATCTTCTGTCACCTCAAGCTCTTTTGCTTCACACTCGGTCACTGAACTAGAGGCATGCACCTTATTATGCATACAAATCTTGGGCTCCCATGAGAACTACACAGAGAAACCAAAGAATAGTATATGCATTTATAGGCGCTATTTTGTAACTACAAGTCCAGCATTCATAAATTTTACGCACTAAGAAGTATATTGCACATAGTTCCCTTTAAGCTCTAAAGTAAGTCATAAGCGTTTTGTTCTGTCATAAGTCCTAGCATGTTGGAATTGCCGCATAAATCCAGAGACACAGAGAGACATAATTCACCTCGAAACAAATGCTAAAAATCTCTTAGGATCAATTTTGTCTGTGTTTGTACTATTTTATGATCTTTACATAAAAAACGATAAGTAAGACTGCTGCTGGCATGAATATGTGCAGACACGATACGTGTGTCTATTTGTGCCCAAGACCAACCTGTACATCTATCAACCTGTACACCTGACCTTCCTCTAGAATTGAACAAAACTATGTCATACAAAATGCAATATACCCCCTACGTCAGATGTGGACATAGATGCATGCAACATATTTGATAGACAAAAAAAAGCAAGCAACTTGCAATGTGATGATAAGTTGATTTGGGGACAGTGTCAAGTTAACTCCCAACAAGCTCAGAGAACTCTTTTCTTTATGGGGTGAGTGAGGGTGTGAGGGAGAGAGAAAATGTGGAGGATATCAACTATTCAACATATAAAAAACACTATAATTTTTAAAACTAGATATGTTGGACTCAAGTTAACTTTTAACCCAGCCTGTCTTACCCTTGCCATGTTCTGCGAATTAAGTTACCAGATCACAATTTGTTCTTTCTTTTTCCGTAAAATAAGCTTCATATCAAAGATATCCATTAAATATTCTTATTTTATGAAAAGGCATAACTTTGGAGCGAGCAGAGAACCAAAATCTCTTTCATGATCATAGAGAAGCCTAACCAATATACAGCACCCAATTATATGTCTAATCACTATACTGATGCTCTGAAATTACTTGGAAGAATACTTGAACTCAGTGTTATCTGCTTTACCTTTTTTAGGTGTTAATGTATGTTTTCCCTAAGTGGGCTTGTGAGAGAATTGCTAGAATTCACCGCAAATTTTTTTGGACAGGGACAAATGATAAGGGGAACGCTTCAAATTTGGCAGCTTGGGGATTATTTGTAAGCCTAGGTGGTGTGGGGGTATGGGAATTCTAGACTTACAAAATATGAATAGAGCTTTGATTGGGAGATGGTTATGGAGATGGTTTGAACCATCTAATCCTCATTGGAAACAAATCATATATCATAAATATTATATAAATGCAGATTTGTTGGATAATCAGAGAAAGAGAATGTCCAATTTTTGGAGAAACATTATGAGACAACTTGATATTTTCTTATCTAGTAACAGGATTGATATTGATAATGGTAATAATACTTTCTTTTGGTTAGATAAATGGTGTGGTGAGAACACTTTGGCTTCTTTATTTCCTGATCTTTTTGCTTTGTGCGAGAATCCAAGAGCATCAGTAGCTTGGTCAAGGAGAAATTTTGATAATATATGGATTTGGAATATCAAGTTTGTCAGACAACTTAAAGGAAATTTAGTCCTCCAATACTTGAACTTCTACAACTGATACAGACTCGATAATTCGGTAATGATGATGATAAAAGGATTTGGAAATGGGATCACGAGGGGTATTCGGTGAAAACTTATTAGCAGTTTCTATGTGATGGGGGCCTGTGAAGTAGTTAGGAACTTAGTTGGAAAGTTCCAATCCCTCTTAAGATTGAAATCCTTCTTTGGTTAGCTATAAATGACAGATTAAATACAAAGAGCAATCTAATAAAAAAAGGAATGCAGATTGAGAATGGCTGTGTGTTATGTGATTTTGAAGAGGAGAGCAGTAAGCATATTTTTATTGACTCTGTTTGTACAATCAATTTGAAATTCTATTAAGCATAAATTTCACATCACCAACCATTTTGTTGACTTGAAAGATTTGTGGAGTTGGTGGAGAAATCAGTTTATTAAACATGAGGAAAAATTACAATGGGATCTCTACATGATTGCTATTATATGGTCTATGTGGCATGAAAGAAACCTGAAAATTTTTCAACACAAAAAAAACTCATTCTCTATATCTTCTGCACAAAATTAATCACTTTGTGAACTTTTTGAATCAAGGGACCTAATAGCAACTTGAATGATTTGATCGAGTAACTTTAAAATATAAAATTTTAAGGAACGAATATAAAAATAATAATTTTCTTATAATCACGTGTTAAAAACTTGCAACTTTGTCTTGATTTGTACTTAATTATTTTCCTGCTTGCTTACTAACCGATCGGTTAGTTATTCTTCCTTCCAAAAAAGTAGGTTCTTTTTTTCCCATTCTAAATCTACTTGACCATTTACAAAAACAATATTTTATGTATTATGTAGGCTGATTAAGACCAATTCAAAATAAAGATGGTTTTGTCTCTATATGCACCTACTAAAGTATTATGCCCCTCTGTCGACTGACGTTGTGCCTCGGCGACAGACTGTGGCTGCAAGCAGCCTTTGACGGAGGTTATGTCGTCGACAGCGCCAGCTACTATTATAAATTGGCACAAAACCTACCTCAGCTAGCATCTCGAGTCCCTCAAAACCAAAAGAAGACATGGCCTCAGCTAGCATCTTGACAAAAGAAGACATGGCCTCAGCTAGCATCTCGAGCCCCTCAAATCCGCCTCATTCACCAGAATCGTCCCATCACGACCTCTCGAACCCCTCAAATATTGTCCTCTCGAGCCAGTCCCATCGCGACGAATCACTTGTGCGGGGAAACAATGACCTTGGCCAATCACATGTGCAGGGCGACAATAACCCTGAAAAGGTTTTCTTCTTCTCTTTTTAAGTTTTGATATATAAATATATGTATATTAATGTTTTTGTTTGATATGTGAAGGGATGATGGCCATGTTAAAAGCCTGCTGAAGATGGCAGTCAGAACCGCAAGGATAAGGGTACTGTTTTCCAACAATTCCGTTGGGAAAACAAGCAAAACTCTGCTCCTGTTGTAGAAAACCCCAACCCCAGGCTAAACAACAGCGACAGAAACGACGGAGACGACGAACAGCCCGAGTCGTCCCATTGCGACAAACCAAATTTGCGGGAAAAGGACCTCGAGAAGGTTTTGTTCTTCAGTCTCTTTTAAGTTTATGCTCTTTGTTTATATATATATAACGTTAGTTTGATTTGTCAAATTTGACAATAACCCCGAAAAAGTTTTCTTCTTCTCTTTTTAAGTTTTTATATATAAATATATGTATATTAATGTTTTTGTCTGATATGTGAAGGGATGCTGGCCATGTTAGAAACCTGCTGAAGATGGCAGTCAGAACCGCAGAGATAGGGGTACTGTTTTCCAACGGTTTCGTTGGGAAAACAGGCAAAACCCTGCTCCTGCCGTAGAATACCCCAACCCCAGGCTAAACAACGGCGGCGGGAGACGACGACGAAGACGACGAACCCGAGTCGTCCTATCGCGGCAAACCAAATTTCATATAAAACATCTGAATCGGTCTGCCCAGCATGAATAAAAACAAAAACTTAGGTGGTTTTTTTTGGGTTAGGAACACATAATAATAAGAAGCTAGCGTCCTTCTCCAACAAAACCTCAACAAATACAACTAATTTACTGGGTAGAGAACTCTGCAATTAAGGACCAATCATTTCAGATCTTACCACTTGATACAAACCCGTAAGTCTTTCCTCGTTTGAACCTCGCCATTAATGTTAAGGCTATGCCATCCTAAAGTGTTGCTAAATAGAAGGAAAAATACGAATCGGAGTTTGAAGAAGGGGAAGGGGCCCTCGACCCAAAACAGATAGAGGAAATGGAAGGATGAATCAGTGTTTTCAATGCGCGAGGCGCAATGCGAGGCGCAAAGCATCTTTACGCGCACATGCGCAAGGCGTAACGCGATGCGCGCGCCCGAGTGATGCGAGGCGCACACCACACACATAATATTTCAATATATGTAATCAAGCACGAAAGAACATATTTTTAGAATTTACATAAAAAATATCATGATAAATAATATCTTGCTACAAAATCACAATATATTGCCTTAATTTCTAATGCTAACACCCAACATAGTAGCAAATTTCATAAATTTTCAAATCAAATGTTAAATCAAGACTTATATCCAAACTAAGGATTAGTAATGGTCCTCAATTGAAGGTTATTAAAAAAGCACAATGGATTTATTTTGTTTTTTGGGATATGGAATATCAAGTATAAAGACTCGATTATAATGTTAACAAAAAAAACTATGTGAGGAAATGCACTACATGCATCCTACACAAAGTACGGATGTACGCGAGGCCCAAAGCCTCTCCTCTCCTCAAATCAGCCCTCTCCTCTCCTCTTTTCCAAAAAAAATAAAAGAGATCAGCTCTCTCCTCTCCTCTCCTCAAAAGCCCTCTCCTCTCCTCTTCTCTCCTCAGCCCTCTCTAAAGCCTCAATTAAAATCTTGTCTGTTTAAATTTACAAATTGGGTTATCTATTTGAATGTTAAACTTTTAATTTTTATAAAATTTAATGATTTAGTTGAAATTTTGATGTTTAAATTTTGTCAAGTTATTTTATCTATTTTAATGGCTTTCATAATCTGTTTTAGGCAATGTTTGATTTGATGCTATGGAGTGGAGACCATGGAGAAGAAGAAGAGGTATTGAGCGGTTTTTCAAAAGAAGGGACTGATGAGATAAATACTAATGAAGATGGAAACGAGGCAATGAAAAATTGTGAGGAGAGAGTTGAAGAACCGGATGTGGGAATGGAATTCAACACACCAAACGAAGCTTATCTATACTACTCAAGATTTGCTAAAGAAAAGGGATTTGTTGTGGCGAAAAGATCGTCGGGTAAGGGAAAAGATGGTGTTGTGAGGCATGTAATTCTTCAATGCAGCAAAGGTGGAAAGGCAAGGGCGAGAGGAAGCAACCCCATCAAGACACGACCACAAACGAAAGTTGATAGTCCTGCTCATCTTAAAGTTCGTTTAAGACCGCATGGGAAGTGGAGATTAACAAGCCTTGTCTTGGATCACAATCATGATCAGAGCCCAGGGAAGTCCAGGTTTTATAAGTGCAATAGGGTACTTGATGAACATGTGAAGAAAAAGCTTGAATTGAATGATAAAGCCTGGATCAAATTGCACAAGACTATTGACTCACTTCAAATTCAGGCTAGGGGACTTGATAAGCTTCCATATTTACCTCAGGATTGCCGAAATTATTTAGACAAGGTTCGACGTTTACGACTTGTAGAAGGAGATGCAGCAACGATGCATAGTTACTTTATGAGAATGAAAGCCAACAATTCCAATTTCTTATATGCCATGGATTTGAATGAAAAGGGTCGACTAAGGAATGTATTCTGTGCTGATGCAAGGAGCAGGGCAGCATGTAAGGAGTCAGGCGATATTGTGACATTTGACACAACATACTTGGTAAACAGGTATGACATGCTTTTGCTCCATTTGTAGGCGTGAATCATCATGGTCAATCAATATTATTAGGATGTGGACTCATCTCTCAGGACACGAGTCATTTTCATGGTTATTTCGGACTTAGTTGACATGCATGTGGGGTTGTGCTCCCAAAGGAATTATTACCAATCAATGTATGGCCATGAAGAATGCTATAGAAAATGTATTCCCGAACACCCGACATCGGTGGTGCATATGGTATATTATGAAAAAGGTACTAGAAAAGTTGAGTAGGTACTCTGCCTATGAAAAAATTAGTTTTGCCATATGTAAGACAATTTATGATTCATTGTCAATAGAACAATTTATGATTCATTGTCAATAGAACAATTTGAGGATTCTTGGGATGAGTTCATAAAAAAGTATGATCTTCAAAGTAACACATGGTTAGAGGGGTTGTATCTAGAAAGGGAACGGTGGGTCCTTGCTTATGTGAAAGATGTATTTTGGGCGGGGATGTCATCCACACAAATAAGCGAGAACATGAATGCATATTTTGATGGTTACATACATTCAAAGACAACCCTGAAACAATTTGTAGAGCAATATAAGAATGCATTGGCAAAAAAGGTGGAAAGTGAAAAACAAGAAGATATGAAAAGTTGGTACTCTTACATCCCGTGCGTTGGAGAAGATGAGTTGGAGAAACAGTTTCAAAGTGTTTACACAAATGAGAAGTATAGAGAGTTTCGTGAACAATTTGTTAGGAAACTTAACTGTACTTTGTATCAAACAAAAGAATGTGATGTTGTCTCCGAATATGAAGAAACGTGTCTTTTACTATTTTTTTAATGCTGAAGCTAATGAGGCACATTGTAATTGTCGATTGTTTGAGCATAGAGGAATGTTGTGTAAACATCAACTGCTAGTGTTCCAATACAAGGAAAAGTTGAAAGAGTGCCTGACAAGTATGTGTTGAGAAGAAGGTGCAAAAATGTGAATAGGGTCCACACTAAAATTCGGATAAATTATGATAACTCGTCAACCACTGTTGAAGCGCACCGACATGACAACATGTGCAATCTCTTTAATGAGGTTGCCGATTTGGCGGAAGTTTCTAAAGAGAAGTATGATATGGTGATGACACAAATAAGCGAGCTAAAACAAAAGTTGATTGAAGCTTCAGTTGTTTGTCGAAGTAATATGACTTCAAGTACTCCTAATGATTCTTTTTCCCTAGGAGATGGAGTTCTACCTTCCAAACATAGCACAGATATACATGACCCGGAACAAGTTCGACGAAAAGGAAGACCACGGTCTAAAAGGAAGGAAGGTGTAGTGGAGAAAATTGTTAACAAGAAAAGGCAAACAAAAAAGAAGACATTGTCCAATGAAAAAGCCAAGGTATAATTTTTTGTTGTTTTGTTGCTTACTAGTTCATATGGACATATAGATATATTCGATAAATGCATAGTAATATAATTATTTGGTAATTTCAGGATGTCGAGGAGATTGCGGTTGCCATGTATCTGGGACACAATAGAGTCTTGTAAATGTAAATGTAAGAATTTTTTTATAGCTAATTTCCTATTTCATGTCTAATTTAGTGTTAATCGATTTGTGTAATGTTACATTTCTTTAAAATGGACAGAGTTACCCAAGCTACATAGGGCAATTAATGTGGCCAAACTTGATGCCCCATAATATGCAACCAAATATGACACCAAACGGAATTAGCTTCAACCAATTTATGCACAATATCCCAAGTTCACAAAGCTCCATGCCAAGTTCACTTAATAGTTAAGTTTGGAGAGGGCAATCAGGTATTACAGGTTGTCAAGGTTGGGGAGGATCACAACCAAGTTTAATGGAAAGTCAATGGCAAGGTTGGAATAGAGGACAATAGCTTAAATTTACATAAGAGTAGAAGATTTGGTTGTTTAATGGACCTATTATCAGTCTTTTTTTGGAAGTGAATTGTATGCTTCTCTTTTGATGGATGTTATGTATAAAGTACACCTGTTATCTGTGCTTCTTTGGTTTCAGCCTTGCTCTCGGCCTTGATTTCAGCTCTTGCGCTGTTTGAGCACAGTTGTGTGCTTGCCTTATTCATTTCCAGCAAATGTTTTGTTTCAGTTGTGTTGGTTATGATATTGGTTTCAATGTTGTTGCTAGGTGTTTGGTTTTAATTGTTTGTTTGGCATTCGGTTTCAATTTATGTGCAAACTGGTTCCAAATGTTTGCTTGGCATTTGGTTTGAATTGTTGGCTTGGCCCCAGTCTCAGTTGTGTGCTTGCATGTTATTGATTTGGGTATTATAAATGAACATTCCGAGGAGCTGATGGAGCTGATGGAGTATTACAAATGAACATTACAAATGAACATTCCCTTCATTTCTCTCCTCCCCTCTACATAACCCATCCGAAGTCTCAGGTTGTCCCCCTTCTACATTAAAATCACAATCAGCACTGGCGACCCCATTCAAACACCCGCTCAATTCCCCTTTTTCAACCTCTCCGTCAATCATCGCCTCCTCCCCTCTATCCAAACCATTCAAAGTCTCAAATTCATTATCGTCTCCGCAAATCAAACTACTCTTTCCTTCTAACAACCCATTAACTCCTTCATCTTCCCTGATAACAGGACAGACCCCATTTCTCTCCATACTACGACCACCACCATCACGGTCATGGTCGTCATTATCATTATCATCGTGTTCATAGTCACAATCATCAAACTCCTGGAAAACCTCCATCGAAGTCCTCCTCCCACTAAGATGAGTCTCGGCCGCCACCTCCAACACCGTGGGACACATAACCTCCAACGCCTTCACCAAATACTCAACCTCCAACTCCTTCACCAAATACTCCCTCACCGCCGCCAGCCCCGCCTCCCTCCTCCACTCCACCACCAAACTCTCACCCTCCGTCTCCTCCATCCTCCTCTTCCACTCCATCAGCTCCTCGAAAACCAACCCGCTCGCCCCCGACTCCATCAAACCCCCGATCCTCATCCTCCAAGTCCTCTCCACGACATCGGCCACCAGCTCCGGCGAGCCCACGTTGAGCGTGGACCCCATGGCGGCATGGACGTAGGCGGAGCGGATCAAGGTCAGGGTTAGAGGAGAGGAGTCGTAAGCGCGGGAATCGGAGTTGAGCTGGTGGAGAAGCTCGAGGGAGAGGAGGGAGGACTCGGAGAGGGGGTCGCCGGCGAGGCGACGGATGAGGAGGGCTCGCTGGAATCGGGTCGGCAACGGCTGAGACGGCGGCGGAGGAGGGAGGGAGTTCATTAGGGAGTGCTTGGGGATCGGTTGCCGGAGGTTGAACTCGAGGACCCAGCATGGGCGAGCGAGAGGGTTTTGAGATTTTAGGGGAGAACGAAGATTTCTCCTACGATTGATTTTCCACGTGGCTGTTGTTTAGTGAATGGTGTGGTCGGAGGTGTGGTTTGTGATGGACCCGTAGTGGGACTCTATCATAAAAGTCCATTCGAGGCACCCGGATATAAATGAATGAAAAAAGATGAGAAACGATGAGGTAAGTGTTAAAAAGAAACGACACTGTGCTATAATATTGGCCCATATTTTAAATAATCAGACTTTCACAGAGAGATAATAAACAATAGACAAGGTTAATGGTGAAGAAATCACAAGGGATTGATACATGTGTACATGGTGCCACAATGTAGGTTTTTTTTTTTTTTTGAAAAGCTGCTGATTTTTGCTGTCACTGTGAGAAGTTTAGTTATATTATAAAGTCTAATTATTTTCTCTAGGACAATTTGGGATTTTTAGGAAATTTTACTTAAACCGCAATCACTTCCCTCTTAATCCCATTTTAGGAGGCTAAGAAAGCGAGTGAATTTGCTTATTTCTATACACTATGTGGAGACGTAAGATTCTCAAGCTATCCTTGAAGATCATTTGGGTGTCAAATAAAAGTGATTCAATTAATTATCTGAAACATGGGTATGATAACGGCATCACATATGACATAACTGCAGTAGCACAACCAAAAAGGCGAAGTATAACCACAAAGGCCTCAATCCACAAAAACATTAAAAAGTTTGACACACCAGTGTACCTATCCTACTTTTTAAGGGACTACACTCATGAAGTTTGGCCCATTTGCATGAAACTACCATATGTTCTCAAAATTGGACAAAGCACCCATAACACTTCCCTACAAAATCCAACAACCTAAAAATATAAACTGTAACGACTCATGTGCCATACATCTGAGCTCAACAAGAAAAAAAATGCCCAAAGTTCCAAAAAATCCACTCAACCCACATCTTCTATATTTTGCATATATATTACTCTCCTTTTTCTCTCCTGACTTGCCCACCAAGCAAATGAAGAACAGCGAAATACAGAACCAGGAACAGAATGAAGCAAATTACACCAGCACCATTACTGAACTAACACTACCTATATGCGAAATGACATCATATGATTGCAATAAATCATCTACATTAGCATCAATATGTATGACATAACGAAGCATTTGAAAGGAGAATATAAAACAGGTAATGATCAATTTAACTGGTAGAAAGGAAGGAGCACAAACCTCGAATCTGATGACTAACATAAGATGGGAACGAACAGTTTCTGATAAGATTTCTCAATCCGAGAAGCATTTGGAAGCAAACAAGTCCGTCACCTTCCCAGTAGCTAAGTCAACCACCTTCCATGGTGCCTCTCCACTATTCCGCAGAATATCCTCCTCATGCTGCATTCCTTTAGAAAAATAGATACGGTTCCCTCTAGCCGCTCCAATATCAACCGACGACAATGAAACAGCACAAGACGCATGAAACATCAGCACTCGATCGTCACCAATGCTCTTCACGTCGACCCACATCCTTCTATCGAGCTCCGCTCTAAAAAACTTGAAACCCAACTGTAGCCCTCCAATCCTCAACCTTAACGGCCTCCCTAACGAGCAAAGGCTCCCCCATCGAACTCCACAAACTGAGTAGACCCACGCATGTGGCCGGTTTCCCCGGGCATCTTGCTCAAGGGCATCACATCAAAATACTGAACAGCAGGAGAGATCAAGGGAGGGAGGCCGATGATGGGATGGAAGAGAGAGAGAGAGGGGTTACCGAGATCGTCGAAGCATAAGGACCAGCCGTGGGAATCGGAGGACGCTGACCTCGAGATTGTTAGCGTTTTCAACGAGCCAAGGTAAGGGGGGGCATCGGAGGAGGGGAGGGAGAGTGGGGGGGGGGGGGGGGGGGGGGGGGC
>NC_033794.1:1640893-1684304 GCF_001876935.1 Asparagus officinalis | reverse complement strand
CTGGCTAGGGTTTCCATCTGGAGGAGGTGATCGATGAAGGTTTTTGGGCACGAGGAGCGGAGAAAGTCGGTGGCTAGGGTTTTTGGACAGAAGAAGGGGCTAGATACGAAGAAGACCGTGCCCGAGATCGGACTCGGGTCGGGTCCCTCGCTAAGCGAACCCATTGTTATCGATTGAAGCCAGGGACGGGGTTTTTTCGCTCTTAAACCCAACAGAGATTTAAAAAACCCGCCACGGTTTATTTATTCCTGTGAACCCAAAATACAAGGTTTAGTTTTACCACCGTCCCTCACTGTTTATGTTTGTTCGCGGAGTGGGCAGTCTCAAGTCTCAGGAAAAGATAAAGAAGATGTTTAGCCCGGCCAAATCACATTCACTCATGTGGGAAGAGGGGGGAAAGAAATAGCATGGAGAACCCTTTAGAGAAAATCTTGCCTGCATCGATACGTCGAATGCATATTTACAGGATGATAGTGGTTGCTTCGACATGATAATCTGGCCGCGAATCCCACAAGGCTGAACATCACGGTACTCTGTTTGTTTCGATCTTTCCGATCCATTCATAGTAAGCATGAATATGACAAGCATCTAGCGCCCTACGATCCTGATATTATTATCATACACAAATTATAGCTGATGGCCTGCATACGTGCCACTTAATAGTATAGAGCAACCATGATGAAAATGGCTGGTCCTGGGAAGAGACCGCCATCAAAAGGCGAAGTATTATACAGAACATGAAGTTTAAACTAGAGATAAATTATCATCAATGTAAAATACAGAAACCCTTTCTACACATAATAAACATCTTTCTACACATCATAAACATTCTAAATTTAACATTCTTAACCCACATCGCATACTTTACCAAAATAGATCCCTGCCTACAAGTGAGCATCAAACCGTCTTCAGCTGTTTCTTGGGAGACAAGCTTGTAGCCCAAAATCCTGAACGCAATCAAGAATTGAAAAGGGAAACTACAAGTTAGCTTACAATAAACTAAGGTTACTTGCTATACACAAAGCAAAACTTAATCCCAACATGCACTTTGAATGCTCAAAGGAAGTTAAATTTCACTATTGTCATGGTGTTCGCAGAAAACAAGTCAGAACTATCATGAAGTATTATGTAAAGCTTGCTGGAGACTATCATGAACTATATTAACTAAAGAAAACTATCACACTTTTTCCACTAAATGACATGTCTAACTGTCGTACACTTAACACTGTGATAGGGATGTATTGGTCCTTTTAACTGCATCGTTAAATCTTAAAGGGGTTTTCTGCTGATTACAAAGTTTGTGGTGGTTTCTAAAAGAAAATACTTCAAAGTAGTTTCCTGCCGAATCTCTTAATAGTTTATACTAGTTTTGTGAAATTGATGTAAGAAGTAAAATGATAACAGCTTAAGAAAGATACCTTGGTTAGAAAGCCCTCAGTTTGTCAAGGGCGAAAGAAAGGATAACAATCAAACTAGTTAACTCCTCTTCATCCAATCACCTCTGTGGCAGATCTGAACCTGCAGCTCCAGCTGGCGAGGCAGAGGAAGCCGATCCATTCTCAGCAGGGGGAGCAACACCCCATTTTCCTTCAGATTCTAGTGGCTCCAGGACATGGACTCCTCCATCTGTTAGCCCTAAAGCAAACTGAGTTGGCTCCAAGGGATGTGCCGCTATTACCAGTGGGTGAACATTTGAGCTGGAATAGGAAAACAGCAAAGGCACAATCATGTGCAATGATGTGTGAAGCTTATATCATAGATCGCAACATTAAGCTTGATAACAAAATCATTACAGGAAGTTATTAGCAGAAATGAGAGTGTTATGATGGATGTGTAGAAATACAGAGAGCATCTGTAGTAAAATTAGAGGTTGCTTCTATTGACAATAAAATAAATGAGAATATATTGAGATGTTTTGATCTTTGTGAAATAGATGCCAGTATTTAGGGAAAGTGACAAAATTATAATTAATGCGGCAAGAAGGTAAATGGAAGAATAGGATGCATGTGGGCGACCCCAAAATTTGGGATAAAGGTTTTGTTGTTGTTGTACAAGCATGTGTAGCAAGTAAAAACCAAAAGTTTACCCAGTTTATGTAAGAAAAATGTTAATGTACACAAGGAAAATGTGTTGGTTTGATAATGGAAATAGAAACCGTGAGAGGGAGAGAGAGAGGAGGGAGATGATTTTACAGGTAACCATGATTTGTGAGCTAATATTTTTAACAAAATACCTGACATTAGCAGGAAGATAAGCAGCAGGACTAATCCGACAACGTAGTCTCAGATTTGCAGCATTAAAGATGCAAATGCTAGCATCCAAAAAGCTTGCATATATTAATTGGCTGTCACAAGAGAATACAGCATGGGAAATGGGAGCTGAATTTTCTCGAGGTACCCACTATAAGAAAAGAAAAATAATCAGTTAGGCTGTCTCACATACAATATTGAATTTCTAAGATGACAAAATCGTTAAAAGAGGGGAAAATTATACCTGCTTCACACACTCTAACTTATTGGCTTCAAATATAGCAATTTGTGTCTCATGTACAACCAGGAAGTGGATCTGATCCTGATGAAATTGTACCCTTGTGTCTGAAACTGCATTTGAAGTGCTACCAGGAGGAAATTGCAAAGGTCTGCTCTTCTGTTTCTCCCACCCATCCATACCCCAAACACAAAGCTATAACAAGAAACAAAGTTAAATGAAAAAGTATGAATTTGCCTGAAACGTCTGGGATTTCTCTTGAAAAAACACCCAAAAAATCATGAAAAATATGTTCACCTGGGCATCAGCTCCAGATGACACTAAAACATTTAATGCATGGGAGAAAGCAAGCCCAGTGATCCTTTTTGAGTGGCCTCTCAATTTGCTTTTAACCTGCACGTCGATGATAGTTTTAGAATGTTTTTTTATAAAGTGAGGAGTAACTCAAGCGCTCCCCTTCGATAGTTTGATACCTCATCAACTCGGACATTATAAATCTGGATGGTTGAATCATCCATTCCAATAGCAATGATGTTGTTATCTTGGGGATGGAATGCTAGAAATGTTGCAGCTGGCGGAGGAGGCATGAAAGTTGTCATGGTCTGTATTCATCGAGTACAAAACAAATGTTAAGAGACTGAATGTATAGAATCTAAGCTGGAATAGGATATACTAGTTTTAACCAAACCTTAAATGTCATCATGTTGAACAAAGAAATCTTTCCACCTGATGCAGACATCACATAAGAATCATTCTTTGACAAAGCAAAGCAGGGCACTGTTTCTTCAGGGTTTGAATCCGTTGTATCATTAGTCATCAGTATGCCACTTGGTGGCTGCCATAACTGAGGAGTTACACTAGCTGTTGCCTAAAGAGGAAGCATCATTAGGTTAATTAGCAACAGAGTCACAAGCGGCAA
Source organism: Asparagus officinalis (assembly GCF_001876935.1). Classification (NCBI taxonomy): domain Eukaryota; kingdom Viridiplantae; phylum Streptophyta; class Magnoliopsida; order Asparagales; family Asparagaceae; genus Asparagus; species Asparagus officinalis. The sequence continues at coordinate 1,680,898 of NC_033794.1, read as the reverse complement.
ATAATATGGATAAACAGAGCCAATTATCATTACCCACCTTTCCGCTCAAGTTGCGATCATTACGTGGCCACTTCCAAAGTAAATGGACGGCATTGGATGCTAAAGCCAAGATGGCAACTCCAGAATTTGTATAAATTAATCTTGATATCTGCAAATATGAGAAGAGAATTCGATCAATTAAAATCCCAGGAAGCATTGGACGGTAAAGAAGAAAATTTTAAGAGGCAAAAGTTCAGGCTTAAGTTAGCATGTTAGACCTAAACATCAAACAAACTAGAGTAGAGGGCCAAAGGAGATCAATTTGCAATGCAGTTGCATGCGAATCAGCTATGGTAAATTATTTTTCGCTGCAGCTCCCTCCTGGAGGGGAAAAGCCATTTCCCACAATATCCTTTAAAGGGAAAACTCTGTATTTCTTAATATTAACCCTCAGGGGAAAAAGCATGCAGTTACATGCAAATCAACTATGTGGTCTCATGGGATACCATGTAGCCAACTATTAAATAAAATTCAAAAAGAAATGTGTGCACACTAAGTGCTGAGAATCTGGACATAATTACAACTTCAACTTTCAAGCCTTGTTCCTAATTAATATAGTGCAACCTACATAATACATCATTGCAGAATTCCCAATCTCAGGCACTCCCATCATAATCTTCAGGGAAATGGACTTAGGCTAATAAGAAATGATGTATTTTCTACCAAAACAAATTACTATCTGATATCAGATTGTCATTCTTTAATGAGCTGCATCATGAAGGTAACCCATTTATTTGGTCGTTGTATGACCTAGGCTTAATTCCCTCCACATATCATGAACCAACCAATGCGAGCACCATACAAGTATAGCTACAGAATCACTGCAAGGATAACGTTGCGCAAGTGATGAATGCTTATGTTTAATACAAAAGAAAATCACTAGACTTGTTTGACACTTCAAAAATCTTTCTTGTGTTTACACATACAAGATCAATTAAAAGAAAATCCTTTGCTGCACATCACCAGATATTTCTCCCTATTAACTTGAGTATTATAATGGACACACTAATAAGCATCTCATTACTAAAAAATAATAAAAATAATCTTAATAAGGGAAAAGAAGGGACATGGAACTAGCTAGCCTAAATGTTGATAAATTGATATCAAACACCGGACTATTGATGATTATATTAGTTATACACCATATCACATTGCCTATTTTTGTCACTGAAGTCATCTTGTGGACGTTGAAAGCACCAAAAATGGACAATTGCTTCTTTTTATCAGATTTTATTCACTTCACTTTATAGATTACATAGAGATTAATGTATTTTCCTTGTTATATTTAGCAAGTATCAGCTGTATGACCGCGCTAATGTTGCCAACAGTGTCCTTAAGAATCAAACTTTCTCCCCCATGACTCTATTCACTTTTTCTATTTTAAGAAACTATTAAGAAGACATTTCTTAAGAAAATCTTAAAAAAATTGAGAAATGAAAACATATTGCTGTTGTATACGTCCCGTGCAGAGCAAGCATATTAACTTGTATGCAAGTACTACAAAAAAGATGCAAGATTTACCACAGCTTTAAAAAGATGGTGATTCTTATGGTGAAAATTTTTTAAGATGGAGTAAAGGTCAAAACATATTGGAGAGTTTTAAGTTCCATACATTGTTATCGAGGCGCAAGGCGCAATGCGGGGCGCAAAGGCCCCTTACGCGCACCATGCGCAAGGTGCACAACGATGCGCACGCCTCACTGAATTGAGACGCACAACTCAAACTAATATTTTCCAACATAAGACAAAGAAGCATATAAGCAACATGTTTATAAATTGTCACATAAAAAAACTAAGAAATATAATTTCACCGACTAAATCACGAAAGAGTCTTAATTAGCATGCATAACATAGAGAAGTTCATAAGTTTTCACAAATCACAATGCAAGATAATCTCCAACATAAGCAAAAGTCTATGAAACAAAACAAGCAAGTAACAAATAAGAAATATGTATTTTCATTTCAAATATGATATATGTATTTTTAAGTAACAATTAAGTGATTAAAAAAACATGATTGTTCATAATTTTCTAGTTAGCATTTTTAATTGTTATTTGCTAGTTAGCATGAAAAGATAGAGAATGGAGGTAACAATTAAATATTACATGTTCATAATTTTCTAGTTAGGATGATAATTAGAGAAGTTACAATTAGCAAACAAGTATACTAAATTACTAATTACTGTTTCCTTTTTATAGGTTAAACATTAAAAGATGGAGAATGAATTAGCAACTAGCAATAAAGAATCTATTACATGATGTAAATATGTAATATGTAAATTATTTAAAAAACAGAAGAAAGAGTCTATTACATAACGCAGGTGTCAAGCGCGTGCGAGGCGCACACGAGGCGCACGCTTTGTGCGTGCAATGCCCCGCCTCTGGGGTGCAATTGCCACAGCCCGCAGCGCCCTGCGCCCGGGGCACGCGCCTCGATAACTACTTCCATAAAGAAGGAAAAAGTAGAGAACCAGAGTAGTCATATGTGAAATTGTCTAATATACACAAGAAAAAACAACTAGGTATCTAACAAATGAGGTTTGATCATATATCCCCTCTGGTTACAATTTCTTATTACCTAAAATAAACTTGCCTGATTACTTTGTCCTTATCATGCTAGGGTTACATATTGACATAAAAGGACTTGTTTAGTTAGAATTGTTTCAAAATAAAGTTTTTCTCTTAAAGGTAAAGAGAACTAGTAGAGCATAATTAATTTAGCGATTAGGATCACATTCTTAATTTAGCTGAGTTTATCCTCCTATAATAATGAGCATCTTAAACCATTCACAGAGGGTCCCACGCCTTCTGCAAATTAGAACTTCGAATCATGATAACTTCATTAAAAACATGTAAAATACTCAATGAAGCTAGAGACACATAGCACATATTAATCAGTCTAAAGCCAAATGTATATACTATTAAATACAATGAACCAGCAAACTCCAAATATTGTCGGCATGCAATATTAATGATGCCAACAAATAAATCGTATTAGCACAAGGCCCAAAGCACGTGGCAGCATATTTAATGTTAAGTACAAGAAAATGTAGCATTAAAATCATGGAATATGAATGCACTTTTTCAGCACGCAGGTGTTATGTCAGTACACAAGCTTAATAGAAAACATATAATAGATTCATCAAGAATGCTGACAGATCCTACCCTATCCTAAGAAGGACAATATACATGTTGAATCATATCTAGCATGTAAACACAAGCAAATAGTGCATGACATTCATGGGAGAAAGTGCCGTGTAGAAGGTGTCTTGTCAAAGTTTAACTCACCAAAGAAAGGCAAAATGAAACATCCTAAACTACCACGTGCTAAATTATCAATAGGCTAATAGATATAGACAAGTGAATAATGCTAGAATCTGGAAATGTTGACATAAAAACAAGAAAATAAGTGTAACATTGAAGGGAAGCCATAGTAGCAGCAACATCAACAATTGTGCATCTCCGTGAGACCATTACAGAATGTCATGTGCCATCAAGAAATTACAAGCAATATAGGAGACGTTAAATGTCAAAATTAGTTAAGTAACCCCTCTGCTCCAGCTATAAGACTAGAAAATGCTCCATTTAAGATGAACTATCAACAATATGAGATGGAGAAGACAACGATAACTTCAAACATAAAGGTAAAGCACAATGAAACAATCCACTACTATGTGGCTATTATGGAAGTTGGATAACTTCAAACATAAAGGTAAAGCACAATGAAACAATCCACTACTATGTGGCTATTATGGAAGTTGTAAACAAGAAATTTGTAAGAAGCAAAAATGAAACAATCCACTACTATGTGGCTATTATGGAAGTTGTAAACAAGAAATTTGTAAGAAGCAAAAATTAAGGCAACACTAGCATTTCAGATCTCAACATCAAACCAAACCAACTAGAGCAGCAGATCAAAGCAGAGCAATTTGTCATGCAGTAACAAGGGAAAAAGAGATATCGTAAATAGTTTTCTGCAGCAGCTCCCTCCTGGTAGGGAAAAGCTGCAGTTACGAATCATAGGATCAAGGTGTTGTAGATTGAAATAATTTTACCTTGCTGGGCCTTGGATTATCCATGAGCCGTAATGATCGACACTGTGCTGGTTCATTAATTTCAGTAAGCTTCCAAATCTTTGACTTGTCCATGGACTCGTCAATTACCCTAGGTTTTACATCCATTGAGTTTCTGTTCTCCCCATTCTATCAACATTAGAAAACAAAATTCATTAAAGAAAAGTACTACTTTAAGAAATCTGATGCCTTAACAGGTGTAAATGACAAATGAAAGTTAAAGATAAGTCCCAGCATGGATTATTTTAGGTTAAGTAAGCAAACCATTGCAGTAATTGTCATTGTAGATGCAGCTCTATCTGTCGCTCCAGAAGTAGATGCAGTATTGACAGCAGACAAGGCATTAATTATAGGCTGCACCATGAACAATGTATTTGATAAGGAAAGTGTCATATTAAACAATAAAGATGGGAAGCAGTTAATCAGCTGAAAAGCACCTTTGTAACAGCTTCAGAAACACTTCTAGAAGCATCAAAAGCCCGATTTTCAAATGTTCTAAGCAAGCGCATTCCATCAGCATTTGCCAAGATTTTAATTCCATTATCATGCGTAGAAACAGCCAACAAAGTGCCCTCCTTGTTAAACCGTATCCTAGGACTTGCCTAAATTTTGGAAAAGAAAAGGCAAAAGGAAACAAACAAACAACAACAACAAAACACACACACACACACACAAAGCAAACAAAACAAAACAAAAAACAAAAGACCACGAGATTAGTACCAGCTACATAATTCTTCATCCTCTAGAAAAGTTGACGAAAATCTAATTGATGACATGATAGTTACTTACTGGGAGTCCACCCTCAGCATCAATAGTCGTCAAGAGATTAATATTGTCCATATCCCATAATTTTATGAGAAATTCATCTCCAGCAGCCAAAAACCGGTTTCTAGTTGTATCAAATTGCACGACACCCAAAGATCGCTTACGGAAACCTTGGTAGGTCCTCTTGACAGCTCCTTCACTTTCATTCCATTCCACGATGAATGATTCCCCTTCTTTGCTAGTCCCACATGAGAATAGCCTGAAATAATCAAGGGAGAATTCATATATGATCAGTAAGATGAAGAAAATCAAAATACTACATGGATTTCCCTAGTACATAACAAGGGGTAAGCGCACTATATTCACCTAGTACCATCAGCACTGTATGCCATAGTAGTGCACCAATGACCTGGAGCATCATAATCAACTCTAGATCCCACGTTATCATACAGCCATGCCTTTATCTTTCCATCTAATGCAGTTGAAAATATAAACTGTATTGTCAACAAAAACGGTATCAGAATATCAATAAAGATAGCAGATATAGACATGACATAAAGATAGCAGATATGGACATGATATATAACTAATACTATGCCTGACTGAGTAAATAAATAAACAAAACGGATGCCTTCCAACATCCAAAAAGAACAGTACCTGAATATTCTCCTTATAATGTGGACAAACAGAATATACAGGTTCCTCATGACCTTCAAAGGTATATTGTTTGGTACCAGTAGTCGCATCCCACACCTAAATTACATAGAAGAAAACATAAATGAGACTTTGCTGTACATGTGAACTTTTGCTTCCTTATATAGCTAACTTGCCAATTTTAACCTTAATCATCTTGTCATCTCCACAAGTGACTACACATAGCTGCTTGTTTGGGTTAGAGAATGCAATATCGTTAACCCCACCAACATGAGCATCAATCTACAAACCAGACAAACATATTAGAATCCAATATGAAAACAAGATGAGTGCTTGAAAATTAAAATATATGCTAGTTATGTTTTATACACCTCCAGATGCTGCCTAACATCATCACCCCTATGATAAGAATATATCTGTACAATATGCCTCGAGTATGCAACTCCTGCAAAAAAAAGGTTTGAAGTAAGGATTCAGATTCATTTCAATTATAAAGTTTAATCAACAATTAATTTTGATATGAAACCTCCAGGATCGGCAAACTTACCAAACAAAGAGCCATCTGGACTCCATATTATACGGTTAACAGATACGCCCGGATCTTTTACTAGAGCAGTCTGGGTACCACAAATTTAAGTTTCAAAATAACATACAGTCAACATCCATGCAGTGCTCTTGCAGCTTAATGAAATATAGCTAAGAGTAGAGAAGGAACATAACCTGAAGAGGTACGGAACATGCTCCAAGTTCCCAAACCTTGAAATTCTTTTGCACTAATCTCTCTCTAGTTCCGACATCCCATAACCCAATGTCACCCACGTTCGTACCAACTAAGCCAAAGAAGAAAACATGAATCAAACAGAAGCAACCAAAAAGAAATGGGCTGAATCTGAATAAATCAGAAGAAAAAAAAGCGCATTGTAATGATATCATATGAATCAAGATCTAAATGGAGAGCTCACCAAGCAGAATAGTCTGCTGGATGGGATGAAAATCCATGCTCATGGGAGTTGAACCCTGGTTCAGTATCCGAGCTACATGCTTAGGCAAGTCATCCGGAGAGTGCATAGCCTGATTATGGTTTTGAGAATAGGTGACTGGCAATATATTTACAGGCAGATTCACCTGCTAAGAGGGCTTCCAAAAATTAATAAAAGGGCATAAAACAGCTGCTAGATGATCTTTAAGATATAATAAGTTACTGGTATAAAAAAAAAGAAAATATGTTCTGTCTGGGACAATCTAGCACACCTCGTCAGACATCCCCATAGGCCTCGGTCTTTTTGATAAATGTTCAGAATCTGCTGAAGGATAATCTAAACCGGAATTTGATGGAGGAGTCCTCGGATGCTTCAGAAGTGCAACTGCTATTGAAAACAGAACAAGTTAATAAAACAACTTATGTGGATTAACTCAAAGATCCAAACGGAACTGATATCTAGAGAAATCTCTCATTATTATCATACATTATAACTTACCAGGATTTGAAGGAGCACCGAGACCGATGGCCCCACCAGAAACTGCTGTATGGGTGATAGCTGGTGGATTTGACATCCAACCGGCAAGGGGTGTAGGAACTGTTGCTGTTGTAGGTTGGAAAGGCTGAATAAATAGAAAAGAATTCATATAAGAAGGTTTAGAATTACCATTCAGTAAATTGAAATAGAATTACAGTTAGATCCGTTACCCCATGCGCACCCAATGGAGGAAAACCTCCTGATTTTGTAATGGACCCGAGCAGTGGGCTATTTGCAGGAGAAGGGGCACGTGCACCATTAGGCTGTCCACAACTATGATCGACAAAAAGGGTTTTTATATCTGGATTAGGCTTTGGATTTTTGCAGAGCTGGTGCTGCCAGTTTAAGCTGTCAGATCGAATAGACATAAAATTCATACCCCATCTATTATAGTATTTTATGAGGTCAAACTTGGATTTGAACAAAGATGAGACTAAAAAAATTTGTTTGCTGATACTTCTTTTTGTTCACTGTCACTTGCAGACAGGAAAACAAAAAACAAAAATTAAAAGACCCGTACAAAAGATCATGACATACAATGTGGATGTGTCCATATACACATACCTGTATGTGTTTATAAGTATTCATGAAGCTCGACACGTATGTAAATATGTGTTTATCAGTATAGTAGTTACTAGTTAGATTGTATATGGATGCGGACAAGATATGAATATGAATGTACATTACTAAATTCATATTGATGTCTGTGAATGATCTATTGTTCTATGCACTTTCATATCACTATTTACATATGCAAATTCTTAGAAAACAAAAACACAAAGGAAACACCTGAAGAAATATAGGCCAGGGTGACTAACTTGACACGAATTATATGAATTGTTCTTTACGGTAGCAGAACTATCATTTACCTTTCTTTATTTCTTTTTATTTTTCGTGGTTTATCTTTCTATAAAAGCTGGTATACTTATAACATTGATTTTAATTGTAGGTTTTATCTTGAAAGTTAATTCTTTAAGCTTGTTGTGGTTAAGAAATATGAAATATGGTGAAAATATACCAAGCTATAAAAGATTAAATAAACAATGACTGCTTTTCAACTATTCTCACTATCCGTGTTCAGTAAGAGTTCTAGACATGGGTATCTCTGAAAACACGCACATAAAGACAATATACAGCTGTAGCAATAACTATTTCTAACAATGTATAAATGTAATATTACCTTTGATTAATAAGAGTGCGCAGCCTGGAATTTCTGAGGCTTGGGAACTGCAATTTCTCACGAAATAGAGGGTTTGCCTCAATGAGTTTCTTCAGTTCAACCAGCATTATAGCCCTTGCTGACTTCGTATCCCCATATTTTGATAGTTGCTCATTTTCCCTATAAAAATAGATTATTCAAATCATATAGAGCAACAGAAATCAACCCAAAAAATAAAAATAATAATAACAACAATAATAATAACATACCTGAAATTTCCCAATGTCAATAGTTGGGTAATTTCCTTAAATAGCTCCTCATTGAATGAGGCAAAGACTTTCAAATCCTTCACAAGGATGTCAACGGCCTTTGCTCGATCTTGCCTATAAATAGAATTTCATTAATGATTCTTTCATAAAAAAGACAATACAACATGCCTAAACTTAGATACAAACTTGTCAAGCGCCTCGAGGTACTTTTGTTTCCGAATTTCAAAGAAAATCTTCATCGAATAACGGTTGTCGTCAACCTTAGTGAAACCAGAGAGGTACTTCTCGACCTCGTCCCAGTTCCCATTATGCACCTCATCCTCAAAATACTTCATATTGAAGTAGAATCCCGACTCTTGCTCAAGTCTAAATTGCCAAAAGAAGGAATTACAAATCAATAACAACATCAAAACCACAGACGAGAATCGGATTACAGCAAAAAGATAAGAACTTTATACTTATGAACGGTCTCTTTGAACTTCTCCTCATCGAGGAACTGCAAGATCAAGAACACAAGCTCCCGGCTGAGAGAAGACATCGCGATCCCCGCATCCAAACCCTAAATCACTCAAAAATCAAATCTTCCCTCTAAAGTGCAACAAAAAGCACAAAGGTTTCCATAAAAGGAAGGAATTCAGCTCATTAAACCATTCCGAATCCAGAAACCCTAACCTCCAGAGATCTCGCCTCTGGCTCAACGAATCTAGGGTTTCGAGTGATCGGAACGAACAATCGCGAACAATAAAAGGCTAGAAATCTGAGGATTTAAGCCACACAAAAAAAAAACTAAAAAAGGAAGAAAAAAAATAAGAATAAATTAAGGTGCTGACCTTGAGCAGAGAGATCGATTCGAAACTTGAAGGGGTCGCAGGTGAAGACGCCCCTCTCTCTCTCTCTCTGGAAAATGAAGCGAGAAAATTTAAGAAATCCCATTTTCAGATGCAGAGGGGCTCAGATTTATAGGGGAGGAGACAGAAGAGAGAACAGGAGCTTATCCAGGCCACCTGCAGATCTACTTATCACATTTTATAACCACGCGGTCTTATCATCGATAAGCACTCGCGCTTTTATAAGCCCCACCGCGATGCCGGCCAGCTGGCATTCGCGCGTTTCGAATGACATGGCCCCGTAACAGGATTTTCGGCCGCCGGAATGAGGCCACGCGTCCAGCTGGCTCCGCTGCGCTGTTCGCTGTTCAGATAAGCACGTGGGGCCCGCCGGAGGGGGGAGGGGGACCAAAAAGAACCCATCAGCGCGTTGGACAAAAAAATCTTGGGCGGGGTCTTTGCTGTTAATTACGCGGAATGCCACCGCTTTCTTGATTTTATCGCGATACGTGAGGGTTTAACAAAAGACGCGACGAGTTATCGCGGCTCGTTTTTTTTTTTTTTTTTTTTTTTTTTTTTTTTTTATCTTGGGCGGGGTCTTTGCTGTTAATTACGCGGAATGCCACCGCTTTCTTGATTTTATCGCGATACGTGAGGGTTTAACAAAAGACGCGACGAGTTATCGCGGCTCGTTTTTTTTTTTTTTTGACTTTTATTATTACTTTTTAAGGGAATCGCGGGTTTGTTGGCAACGATAAGATTAGATTGACCATTATTGATGTGAAAAAATCGTGCGGGTCGCGGTCGATATTTCTTCAGGTGACGATAAGATACAAAGAGGTGGGGGAAATAAAGAAGGCTTTTGGTTGAAAGAGGGGTGGTGGAGATTACCGGGCGGTGACTGGACTGGGGGTTGCATAAACGTGGGGAGAGGAAAGTGAACGACCCGCTTGCTTTATGAGCAACAAGGGCAAGTGAAGTGCTAGCTCACTTGGGGAAACCTAAGTGTGCGTTTGACTACTCCAAAATAAAATTAGTTTTTTTTTACTCTTTTTTTTTTTTTGTTAACTGGGTTTACATTTGGATCCTATCAGAATCACCTCTACACGAGGGTAGGGTTATCGGCATAATATATATAAGAGTTGTAATTCCCAAACTAACCATTTTGACTACCCGTGAATGATATAGATCACCCATTTTTTACTCTAATTTAATGATAGAATTTTGAACTAGTTCAACTTGGGGCCAGTTTTTATCAAATGAGAACTTTTGAAAAAAGAGATATTTTTTGATAAATATTTAGCAAAAACTACTGTTTTACTAAATATTTAGGAAAACCGACCTATTTTTTGCCAGCTCACTAAGGCTAGCAAAAAAGAGGTCGTTTTTTTGCAAAATACGAAAAACTCACGGGGCTAGTAGTCCCGTGGGTATCCATAACATTGGCATCATTGGAATCCTCGAGTACCAAGCTCATGGGCGCACTCTTAATCAAGATCGTCCTCTCCTACTCATCGATCTTTGTATCAACAAACCTCACATGTCTCTCCCTCTCAGTATCAAACGTCGATATTTTTTGGGTCTGATCGACGAGCATGTCCATGAAAAGGTCTTGTCGTGCTGAAGGTGGCCGACGAGAGCCACGTTGTGGATGAAGGCGGGGTTTGAAGCGAGGACGAGCAGGAACTCAATGGAGACGTTGGTGGACGAGGAGTCCCTGCTAGGGTGAGCTCGAATCGAACAGTGCATACGAGTTTGATGATGGGCATCTCAAGGGGCTGCTCGTCCTCATCCTGACTAGGATTTCTACGCCCTCGTGGTAGACCTCCTCGGCAAGTGGGGTAGTACTTATTTTCCTCAACAAGGACAAGTTGGTAGGAGGTAGGGTCGGTGCACATGTTGTCGGTAGGGATCAGGGCGGAGCCGTTGGGGGCGGCAGCAAAGGGCGATTCATCATCGGCGTGGATGACCGAGGGGAGGGAGAGGGGCAACGGCAGCATCGGTGTCGGATGGATCACAAAGATTGGAGGGTCATTCCAGCGATTTTTTTATTTTTAATTTTAAATTTTTTTTTTTTTGAGAGAGAGAGAGACGGTGAGAGTTTTATGAGAGAGTTGGTGAGAAAGATTTATGAGAGAGTCGGTGAGAGATTTTCTAGAGAGACTAGATTTTGAACTAGAACAGAAAACCCACGGGACTATTAGTCTCATGGGTTTTCTATGTTAAATGTTTAGGATGTTATTAACAAGCTCTAAACACACATTAACAAGCTCTAAACACACACGACTAATAGTCCTGTATGATTTGAAACTCGTATTTTGTAAAATCGACCTCTTTTTGGCCAGCCTTGGTGAGTTGGCAAAAAAGATGTCGATTTTGCTAAATATTTAGCAAAACAGTTATTTTTGCTAAATATTTATCAAAAAAAGTCTTTTTAAAAAAATTTCTCCTTTTATCAAACTATAAATGAGTTTTGGACCAAAGTTGTACCGGCTAAAGTAAGTTTTGAAAAGTTGGCGAACACACCCTTATTAGTTTTATATGTAGTTAGCAAGCTCTTTAAATTTGAGTTAAGGCTAAATAGGAACTACTTTTGCGTTTGGCAAAAAAATCTAGCAAAAGTTCGCCCACTTTTATAGGTCAACCCACAAAGTCAGCCCTCGTTTTGACCACCTCTCCATGGTCCATGCTCGATCTAGTTTAGAACAAATCTTAGCCGTGACTGTTCTTAACACCATTTTTGTTAGGTTGTCAAACACACACTAAAGAAACATGAGAATTTTCTTTTGTACTTTTTCTTTTGTGTTTATTCTCTAAGATAGAATGTTCAGCAGATGTTAAGCTTATAATATTTTTTATATGAGAAAAATGTATATTCTTGTCGTATGGTGGGGGGAGGGGGGATTCCATTATATGACAACTGATACCTAATCGCCATCAGGTGAAAAAAAACGAGGAAAGTGAATGCTCATAACAACATTTGGTTCAGATTAAGTCATATCATTGAATACGATGAAATTCCCTCATATGACATACGACATATGACACTTATTAACCTCTTTTTATATATAAATAATGTTTGGATATTATATAGTTGAAGCAACATTCGATGCAATTTGCACTTATTTTATTTATTTTATTTTCAATTAATACCTTAAAGAGAGAAAATGAAGCAACAAAACTTTTCTTGTCTACATTCACTTTCTATCCATTAGCTTACGCAAAACCACATGAAAAACCAAAAAAGGTAAAAATATTGTACGACATTCTTCATTTTCCAATTAACTTCCAATTAAACTTAAATGTTATATAGAGGAAATGGGAATAAATTTAATTTTCTAAAATCCGAGATGCTCTAGGGCGCGTTTGGTTCGGTGTTTTTGAGCTTGAAAAACCTGACACAATGTCCCATCTGTGTCAGATTTCAAGCAAAAACGCCTCTGACACAGATTTCAAGCAAAAACGCCTCTTTTAAAGACGTTTTTGCTTGAAATCTGACACAGATGGGACACTATGTCAGGTTTTCAAGCTAAAAAAAACCGAACCAAACAGTAAATGCTATCATAATTCACATGTTCAAAAAATAAATAATGCATGAATGAACCCACTTTGAAGCACAATTGATATAATCAATCAGAGGATACCATTTAGACCAGCTGCTTTATGCATTATCTCACGAGAAGAAACGGAGTTATAAGAAAAACTGACGAAAAATCGGTTTCCGTCTGATTGAGAGGAGTTATTATCGTCCATATATTCTTTCACGATATCGATATTTTAGAGCATGCCAAGAGAAACAAGGATATTCTCGGTCTCTTTGCTTCTCTTTTGCTCTTTCTTTTTTAAGTTGTTGGAGTTCGAAAGTGAAGTTTCAGGGCCTTTTTTTTTTTTTTAATTTCCTCAAGCTCAAGTTTTGTTTGGGTGGCCTAAGAATCTTTTTCTTTTTTTTTTCATAAATTGTGATTAAGATGTTGTAGCAAACTTTTCACCACCAACAATTTCGTATGGAAACATGTGAAAATGACAATAATTGTTTCTTATTTTATCATTACCAGTGATAGTGACACTGAGACCATCTGTTATAAGCCAAACAATATTTTATTTTTGTTTTGAGTAATGATAATAACACTATTCTCACATTGACCGAGTCGTCAATTTTTGAAAAAAATAAAAAGGTCACACCCCGCATTTTGGAAAATTCTTAGGTACTCGATGAGCACTACGTCGCACCATTAGGAGGAGGATATGCAGTACAAGATGAATTATTTAATTTCATCATCCACTATTCTACAAGTGGTTTGTGCTACATGACATTCTTCTGTTGACGTGGTGTGGTGCTAGTGAATCGCATAAGAAATTTTCCCATGTTTTTTCCCTTTTAAGAATCTCATCGGAAGCTAGTATAATACTTCTCATTGTGCTCCTAAGTTTGCGAAAAATGAAAAATTATGCACCCTCAACAAATTAAAATCGGGTTTTAGAAAACTATCATAAACATTTCATAAACTTATCATTGTTATTGGTGTTAGATCTACATCATAAAACTTGAGATCTAAAACCATATAGCCATGATTAATTCAAAGAGATTAACAAAAATCTAAAGAGCGGAAGCTTATACCTGAATCCATTGCTTGATCTTGAGATGTGTTTTGATCTTCTAACCTTAGGGTTCTCTATAGCCGAATTTCTCTCTTAGATGGGGGTGAAGAGAATTAGAGAATGTAACCCTAGGTTAGGGACCATAACCCCTTATTTATAGATGTTGTACTTTTGTAATTTAGCCCATCAATAAATTACAATTACAACCTGGTATCTGCACATATAACCCCATGACTTATTTAAATACCAAATTAACCCAACTTAATTGATCACTTTAGTGGGTTATCCTAAAAGGATAGCAATACACATTGATTAATCATATGTGCCCACAAATAGATTTATTAGATTAAATCCAACAATTGGATGACAAATTACACAAAAGTTGATCCAGTGAACACTCGCAGCATTTCCCTTAAACTATAAGTTATTAACAATAGTGCGAAAAGCACTGTAGACGTCGAATTTCATGGTAATAACATGAAATAAATAAACTGAAGCGGAGGTTCATATTAATTTTTGAGAAACCAACGATGATTCTTAGTAGTTTCCTAAAGTTGTTCTTTATTATTATTTGCGTGGGCATCAAAATGTGTACCTTTTCTCAGAAAGAAAAGCAGCAGCAACTTTGTACCTTTGCACGTGCATTGCACTGGCCACTAAAAAATCTATCAACAAGAGGAAAGCATTTCCCTTTGTCTGCATTCGTTACCAAGCTCTCTATATTTAACGCGTAATTGAAGAATTCAAATAGTCATTCACAAAGACTCTGAGCATCTCCAATCGGGGTGTATTTTGGAGAAAGATTTAGAGCATCTCCAACCGGACTACATTTCTTGCCCGGTGACATTCTAATCGAGCTCCAAAAAATGGAGCCCGACTGCAAAACTCCCCCATAGGCTGCATATTTGGAGTTTTTCCTTCAAATATGTAGTCCCCTCCATATCACTATTCACCAAAAAAATCCCTATTTTACCCTTCAAACAAACTAACTACTTTTAGATATTCAACTTATGTCCTATTTAATTATTATTTTATAATTTTTATATATTTTTAAAATAAGTAAAAGAATTGTTAAATTGAGAGAAATTGAAATATAAAATAAGTAAAATAATTTTTATATATTTTATAATTTTTCATATTTTAAATTAATTAATGTAAATTTTTTATCATTTTATATTTTTTTATATTTATAAAACTATTTAAAATATTATGTATATCATCATTTAATAATATGTATTTTAGAAATTGAGTTTGTATAATGAGTATCATTATATCATTTAGCGTTTAATGATATACATGATTATCATTTAAAATAAATTATATTATATATATATATATATATATATATATATATATATATGATATATATATATAATATATATATATATTTCTATATATATATATATAATATATATATATAATATATATAACTATAATATATAATAAATATAAAAATATATATATATTTGAATTAAATATTGAATATATTAATAGTATATTATTGATTATATAAATATTATATTTTCATAGAGGACCATGTCATCATTAATTCTATTTAAATTATTATAATTAGCATAAAATAAAATATTTTTAATAATAATTTAATATTTTAAATAATATTATATTAAATTAAATAAAATATTATAATATTTTATTAAATATTATATTATTGAAATATTATATTAAATATATTGTTTGTATATTATATCACTTATTATATGATATGTCATATTATTATAATATATTATATTAACTTATTTAATAACATTAAATATATTTGTAATTAATTAGCACTTATAATATAATATATTATAGTTTAGTATAAAGTAAAATAATATATTACATTATAATAACATACCAAATAATATGCTAAGCAATTAGGTAAATTAATTTAGACTTAATTGATAGATAAATATTGTACTTTAATAATGTGCCACATCATCAATTATCCCACATGAATTATCAAATCAAAACTTCAAATTGTCCCATTATCCTAAATTGTCCCACTTCACACCACTCAAAATATCCCAAAAGGATAAAATTTTTCAATCGGAACAATTATCCCACTTAGTTCCAACTTATCCCAACCAATAACCCCGCACCTTATAGCCAATTTCACAAGAATCCAAGAACTCCCCTATTCAATGGGCTAACCAGAATCATGCTCCTTGTACGAATCACTTGTCACTCAAAATTCACATAAGTCTGAAAGAAAACATTTTACCCAAAACAAAGCGAGAAACAAAGCTAAAATTTCTTTAAATATATAATTGGACAAGCAAAAGTCCGCAGAAGGAGCAACTGATGCATGTTATATATAGAACAGATGTCGGCTTCATAACAAATGTGCTCTTGAAGTTTCAATTGTAGCTCATTTCATAGCCAACTTAGGGTACACATTTTAACTTATTTTCAAGAAGCAACCTTGGCGGCAGCAGATGCATAGCTCACGCTGCTGTCCCTCATGCTTTTGCACTGGCTGGACTGCTCGTATCTCAGGAAACCGATCTTTACTTTTGTCGAGCAGTTCTTTAACATCTGTCGATGAAAATGGGTATGAGATGGCAGCTCCTATCCAATATACCCTATAAATAGAATAAATATAGAGGGGGGGGTGGGCGGGGGGGGGGGAATAAACGAGAAGGGTTTTGAAAAGAGTAGATGGAGGAACACGCCGATGGGATGTCGTCCACATATGGTGTTGTCAAATTCACGAAGATATCGTTTAAATGCATCGGGATCTCCAGTCTCTATGATGTCCATACCCATGCGATCGAGGGCCTCAATGGACTTGTAAATGGCACCTTGCTTCTTGTCATAGTGTGTATAGTTGAACCTACCAACAGGAGGCGTGTTCATGTGAAAATTTTGGTTTCAGCTATTAAAAGCACATCCACGAAAAATCAAACGCGCTTTCATTATCAAGAATCTCTAGATGTCCAGGTGATTTAACTGATAAAACACCTTGAGCAAATGACCGACGAATGATACGAGTTACATGTGAATAGCATACCTAGCTCCCCAGTGGCAGAAGTCTGATGATACAGAGAAGAAGTTCTTAGGGTCGTCCACATACTTCGCCAGCAACTTTCCATACATGGCCTCACTTTCTGCACTAAGAGCACCAACCAAAATAGGTACAATTTTTACTGGATAACTGCATAATAAACCACACTAATTAGTCACCATTATGAAGTAAAAAAAAAATAAAAAAGGAAAGAAATAGCCTTATGCTTAGGGCATCTCCAACCCATCGCACCAAAATGGTGCAAATTTTGCACCAAAATGGTGCAAAAGTCACATCTAACAGTAATTCATCTCCAACCCACTGCACCATTTTTTGCACCAAAAAGGAATATTCTCAGTATCTTTCTTTTTATCTACTTTTATATTATTATTTTTTATTCCCTATATTTTTAACTATTTCAACAATTAACCCCACATATCAAATTTTATTTTTTCACATATTTTCCAAACAAAATAATTTATTATTTAAAAAATTAAACTAATAAAACAATAAAATATTATTTTATTAATTAAAATAACTTGATTGCTAAAATATTATATTTTTATTATTGATATTGCCAAAATATTACATTCAAGAACACACCAGAAAATAAAATACAAGAAAATAATTAAACATTAACAACAATATAAAAATTACAAATTTAGTGTGCACTTAACTATCTGAATTAGTGTATTCCTCCCATAGATGATCTATCAATGCATTACGAAGCGCAATATAGGCATCTTTATCCTTGATTTTTCCGTAACGTGTAATAAATTGAGTAAATCTTGTAGTTTCATCTGCTACCATATCAACTTCTGGTGTTGGTGCTTCCCTCACTTCTTGAATTGGTGCATAAAGATCACGTTCATCCTCGATTATCATATTGTGCATAATAATGCATGCAGTCATTATGTCATGTAATACATGTTTTTTCCAAAAACGTGCTGATCCTGCCACGATTGCAAATCGTGATTGGAGAACTCCGAACGCACGTTCTACATCTTTTCTACATGCTTCCTGTTTCATGGCAAAATATTTTTTCTTCCTACCTTGTGGCTGTTGGATTGTTTGTACAATAGTAGCCCATTTCGGATATATACCATCAGCTAAATAATAACCCATATTATACTCTTTTCCTTGAATAACATAGTGAGCGGGAGGAGCAATACCTTGAGCTAGGTTAGAGAAAAGATTAGATGACTCCAGCACATTGATATCATTATTGGTGCCTGACATACCAAAATATGCGTGCCATATCCAAAGATCATAATCTGCCACAGCTTCGAGGATAATAGTTGGTGACCCACTACGTCCTGTGTATTGCCCAGACCATGCTGTTGGACAATTTTTCCATTTCCAATGCATACAATCAAGACTTCCTAACATTCCTGGAAAACCACGTTGTTGGCCTTCTTGTTTTGATGATGATTTACAAACAATTTACTACTAATGTTGTTTGTCTAGTATTTGTGCATTCCCATGTTTTGTAGACAAACAACGTAGTTGGAGGATGGATGGAATAGAGCTTCAACGATCAAATTCTGATGCGCATTTTCTCGATCGCGGTTGATCACTGCATGACCGGGAATCGAGCCACCATGGATCGGTTGGTAGTTGTGTTGACGTAAATTGTTAACGAGGATCATGTTGTTGTTGATGTACTCACAAATTACTTCTTCGGTTTCATCAATCTCTGCAATGATATTGGACAGAAAATTATCATCATCCGAAGATGAAGATGATGATAAGTATGATGGACCTCCAACATCGAAATTCATTTTTGAAGTAAGAAAAGAATGACTGAAGTATGCAGAAATGGAGAATAATAATTTTAACACAACAATGAGTAATTGTGTGGATGTACCTAATCTAGTATGCTATTTATAAAACTTTGCTTAGCTGTATACATTGAACAATGTGTAAAGTTGAGCTGATTTTAGGAAATGCTTTCCAGCTGTTATCAATTTGTCACAAAATTCAAATTTGCTTTTAGCTGTATACGTTGGATAATGTGTAAAGCTGACCTGATTTCAAAAATTGATTCCCACTCGTACAAAGCTTTCACACAATTCAAGGAGAGCTGAGCTGTGTATACGTTGGACAATGTGTAAAGCTGACCTGATTTCAAAAATTGATTCCCACTCGTACAAAGCTTTCACACAATTCAAGGAGAGCTGAGCTGTGTATACGTTGGACAATGTGTAAAGCTGATCTGATTTCAAAAATTGATTCCGACTCGTACAAAGCTTTCACACAATTCAAGGAGAGCTGAGCTGTGTATACGTTGGACAATGTGTAAAGCTGACCTGATTTCAAAAATTGATTCCCACTCGTACAAAGCTTTCACACAATTCAAGGAGAGCTGAGATGTGTATACGTTGGACAATGTGCAAAGCTGTCCTGCTTTCAAAAATTGATTCCCACCGACAACGTTGGATAATGTGTAAAGCTGATCAGTTTGTACAAAATGATTCAATTTCAAATGTTGACCACCGACAAATTCAAACCAACCGCAAATTCAAATTCAAATTCAAATTCAAATTCAAACAAAAAAAACAAATTTGGATTGGCTATAAATAACATTCACGGTTTCTACTTCAAGCCACCCAATTCGAAGTATTTCTTCAAAGTATTTCTAATCTCCAAACCAACCGCTTTTTACAAAAAAATATCAGTTCGATCAACTGGATACATGGTTACTAAAGATGTGCTCCTTTGTTAAGTATTCTTGGATATTTCTCAAGACCCTATTATCGGTAGAAACCAGTCTCGAGATGCATTTTGGTCTCGTGTGGAGGACAAATACAATGAACTTCGAGATCAGCATTTTGAGATGCGTACGAGCCGATCAATTCGTTCTCGAATGGAAATCATAAGTAATGAAGTAAGGAAATTGAATGCGTGCTTGAGACAAGTAGAGAATCTGAATCCAAGTGGTGCTTCAGATGAAGATATTGTAAGTATTCTATTAATTATCGTTTGAATTTTATTATTATTGTTGAAATACATAACTTGATGTTCACTATAATTTGCAGTTAGTTCGAGCAAAGATGTTATTTATGCAAGAACCAAAGTACAAAAAAGGTTTCAAATTTGATCATGTCTGGAATATGGTTAAAAATTTCGAAAAATTTAAAGATGATGTCCCCACAGCAAGACAAGTTGGTCGAAGACAACCCCAAAGTGTGAACTTCGACTCGTCACAATCAGATAATCCCACTCCGGAATCTCCTATATCAACATCTCCTGGACTGTCATCATTTACTCCATCTGAACGACCTATTGGGGTAAAAAAAGCTAAATTGAAAAGGAAAAATGATGATCATGAGTCAAGTGTAGTGGACTCCATCGAGACCTCCAACAATCGACTTATAGACAGGTTAGACAAGGCGAGCTTGGACAGGCATGTAGCATTTGATATCGAACGAGAAAAGATAGCTATGAAAAAAGATAGAGATGAATGGAAAATTATAATGAAAGATTTGAATTCCATTGCTGATCCAAACGTGCGGGAGTACGTTCGAGCTCAACAGATTAAAATAATACAAAAAAGAAATCAACAAGAACAAGGGTCTGCTTCTAATTTTGGCAATTATTTCAATGATATTGGACACTCTGGCCCCGATCTACCAGATTATTGAGAGTTGCTTGTCCATCTCAGGAAATGTTCCATGTTTAGTTTGTATTTTATGTTTTATTTTAATGAAGTTTTATATTATGCGTGTCAGTTTTTATATGTTATGTATTTCAGATATGTAATTTATATTTGAATTATGTATTAGAATTGCTCTTTATATTTCATGGGACTTTACTTAATGTCTAGATTTTAATATTATAATTAATAATAATGTCTTTAAATTTTAGCATTATTTTTATTTTTAAAAAATAATTTATTTTGTCTAAATTATACAATTGGGGTAAAATTATAAAATTTAAATATTATTGGGGTTGTTTTATACATTTAATAAAACAATTGGGGTCAAATTGTAAATACATAAAAGTATGAGATCAAAAAAAAAAAATTGAAAAAAAAAAATTTAAATGAACAGTAATGCGGAGATGAACAGTGCGACGCCAGATATAGCGTCGCGCTGTTCATCACCGCTAAAATGGCGCACAAAATGGCGCTTGGTTGGAGACTGATCGCAGCGGCAAAATGGGGTTTTGCGGCAAAATGGGGCACGGTTGGAGATGGTCTAACTACTCACCCATGAAACACTTTGGCAAGGTACGGCAAGTGCATTTCCATGCTATGTTCGGCTTCATCAACGTGAAGATCCATGAGTTCAAACTTACCTGTCGAGTAAAGCTCCTCATTGACTGCACAATATGAGGATGCAAAATTCAGACTGATAAACAAGTATACATCATCAAAAAAAAAAAAAAACATCCGAAACAAAAAAGGGAGAGAAACAATGAGCATCACACCCAGGCTCCACTGGCATCGAGATCAATAAGGAACGTCACATCAAGTCATCTACTTGTATCATTCATCATCCTGCTTTTCATGGAATTCATATTTGACAAAATGCAATAAAATAGGGGAACATCACACCAAATAGGACATAATCGTGACTAGAAGCAATATGAAGAGAGAACAGACACTAAGATCCAAATTTATCATTATCAACCTTCTATATCGAATGCATACTTGACAAAATACAAAGCAATAGCGGGAATCTATCCAAATGAAGTCCATGAAAATAAGACTACAATGTCTTGTGATATGTACCTTCCGTATCAATTGGCAAATCCCCCAGAGGTGTACTATAAATAGAGGTCCTGGTAAGAGCACATTTTGGAGTGTAATAGTGATGAGACGGACCGAGAAGAAACACCCGGGAACTGAAACAATGAAGAATCACATATCAGCAATACCGTGATAAAGAGCATAAAGACTGAAACAAGATCATCATTCTAAAACACTCTTCATCAGTAAATAAAGCACATGACATGAGTAGCCATCTTCACAATAAGCTTAGAGAAGAATGTTCAAAGCTCATTGGCTACCTCCAATTTTCTATTTGACAACCAGAAATCCAAAATGATAGTCACATCCTAAAATAACAAATTATTATCCTACATAAAGTACCCACTTTAGAAGAAGTGCGAGCTATACTGAATTTTCAGATCAATATACAGCATATGAATTTTATCTTCATAAATTTAAAGATTTTTTTAAAATAGTGTTTTGTTTATTTCTCTATATATTTATTTATTTATTTTTGCTAGAAGAACCATGAGTCATGGCGGACGGTGACATGGTTAATGGTCTACTGGACATATATAATAAGCAATGAGGCAATCAAAATACTCCCTTGAGGATTTAAATCCAAGCAATTTTAGCAGAAATGAAGTCAAAAATCTTTTTACATGTGCATCCATACATCTATTCGACAATTTGGTAACATATTAGTTTTTTAAAAAACTTCACATCTATTTCAAAAAAAATTCCTACAGTTGCATCTCAATATTACTATCCATGTTACCTTCTAAGGCACCAAAATGTGTATTACTACGTCTGATTATTCACTGTGCATGAGAAGGCACTAGAGAAGAGATCTATCACAACAACGTATAGATTTTTGCTTTAATGCATTCCTCAAAATACAGTATACCAGGCTGCGTCCTGCTCAGCCATTGCTAATTTCTCATTTGACTATTTAGGTTTTAAATTATATGCATAAGCATGTACAGTGGAGAAAGCAAGTGTAAATACAGAATGCAACGGTTCAAAGCAAAACCATTCTGACGGTTCAACATACACAACACAGAGAAAAACTGAACCATAAAATATTATATCCTGTTAAACATCCACAAAATCATGAATACCAGTTTATATTTGTGTTGGAAATAAAAACAAGAAAATGATGAAATTTCTGGAAGGAATAAAAAAAATTTAACTGACATATTCGTCGGGTCAATGTTCCCAAATGCATATGCTGCTGCACGGCCTGAGTATGAATAGCCAGCATGCCTGTAATTTCAATAGCTAACACCATCATAAGATTGATAACTTCTGTAACAACCCAGTATGATAAACGCAACACATGGAAATTAAATGAAAACAGGGTACGTTTGCTGACTCACGGAGCAATAACACCTCTGACGTCAGGAGATTTGGTCAGACCACATGATCCAAGCCACCCCTCAAGTTCTTCTTCCAGCTGCTTAGCTGATTACAATTTATGGAAGCAAAATCAGAAAAGGTACTCATAATAATAGGAAAGTGTTAGGAACAGAAGCCCTCCTGGTCCACGAGCCATAATTTCATTTAGCACACCTGACTGCTACTCCCACCAACCGGGATTCCGAAACGATTGTCTAACGAGAATGAGACTTTGGAGGTGGGAATATGCATTGACTATATCTCACTTGTTGGCTCTTGATCAGAGAATTGGGAACTTTTTCCAACGTCAATAAACTAGGGAGGGTTCCATTTTATCTCACCTACAAATTCTACGGGTGAGCAAACGCTACATGAAAGTTGCTGCTCTTTTAACATGGATGTTCGTATCAAAGAGAGTTTGTTTCGGGCTTATCTCAATCCCTCAGCAAAAATTTCAAATGTTCTACCCCCATTATAATCACAATCAAATGCAACATCACCGACTAACTACATAATCCAACCACCCAGCTCGTAGAAATATCAATTCCTATTACAATTTACTTTGATAACCAATTGATCAATGAAAATTTCACCAATTCCGCTGCTTTCGGATCCAAATCGATAAATTAAATTTAAAAAAAAACCATAAATTTATGCAACTGATGCGGAAGGATGAAACTCACCGTTGTTGGAGTACCAGGATCCAGCATGCGATGCCCTTCTGATCCTTTCCATCGACGAAAAAATTAAGGAAATAAAAAAAAGAGACTGAAGATCGAAAGCTTAAAAACCCTAGTTTCCGAATTTGAGGAGAAATTGGGAATTGGGTTTGTTTGGTGAAGGAAGTTGGGGCTTTTGCAAGGCAAAAACTGGCTCTGGAAAGTTGGGGCTGAGAGAGGGGGCCCACCTCGGATGGAATAAAGAATCAGGACACGTGTCGAATATTTAGACACGTTGTATGGGGTTATCTCGTGTTTGGAACTCCACATGACTGCTTTTCATTAGCGGGCCTCGTAAAAGTGAAGCCAGCTGCGTAGGGGGCCCGCTAGTCTACGCTGTTATTAATTTGGCCCGGAAGATATCGGACTTAAGGCCCACAGGAAACGACACAGGGAAAAGTATTATTAGGCCCACTTTTAAGATGCATAAAGCCCTCACCTCTCTGCTCTAAAAAAATGAAAAACAATACTCTTGCAAAAACAATAGGAAAAATATTCACATTTCCCTCTGTCAAAACCCCTGTTCATTAGATATAAAAGAGCACGGTATGTTACTTAGAAATACGGTATTTTGCTATAAAAAATTCTGGATAGCCCGGGTCAAAGGTGGTTACTGCTTATGCATTTTAAATTAGTTATTACTAATCGTGAACACCGTGTAAAGCACGACATATCATTTTTTAACCCACTATAGTAATCAAGATTTTTTAAATGCTGCAGTAATTTTTTAAATTTTTTTGAATTGTTACCGTTCCGTCGTGTGCTGCAGAGATATTTTTTCAAAAGTGCTACAGTATCTAATTTTCTGTTTCTTACAATAATAATACTACAGTAAATATTACTGTAGTTCGAATAATGAATCATGAGTTCTCTCATTTGTAAAGAGGAGTAGATATACAAATACTTTGTAACCGAATACAAAAAAAATGAAAAACAATACTCTGGTAAAAACAATAGGGAAAATTTTTCACAATTCCCTCTGTCAAAAACCCTATTAAAGGATTAAATTAGCAACATAATTAATTCCCGAAATGAGAAAATTTTCCCTTTCCTCTCCTGCTCCTTTCCTTGTTGATCGTGTCTCTTCGCCTCTACTCTTTTTATTATCAGCTCTGATGCCCCCGCAACCTTGAAGACGCTGCCAACGTGGCATCGCATCATTGGCCGCCCCCCTCAACTCGCGTATCTCTGCCGGCACAGCTACAGCTCACGAGAAGAAATTTACGAACACCCACGTCGACACACTTTCCTCTGGGTCCCACTTGTCAGAGAAACGACGACGCAAATCGGATCGGGTGCAGTGTATTAGGAACTGGGTCCCGAGGCGGAGGATGAATTTAGCGAAGTTTCGGGATTAGGGTTTTGTATTTGCTGCCGTATATTTGTCTCTCTATAAATTTGCATAAAGGAAAGGGGGCAAAAAAAAAAAAAAAAAAAAATCTCTCTATAAATTTGCATAAAGGAAAGGGGGCAAAAAAAAAAAAAAAAAAAACCCTAATGTTTCTCAAGCGGAGGAGCTAAATTGAGCGGACTGAGGAGGAGATATCTCCGGATTAGTCTTCATTTGGTCTGCTGTGAGTTAATTTCTCCACGTTTGGCTTATTTTTGTGGTTAAAATTATATTTTTCGATGAAAGATTGTATTTTGTTAGGTGGGTTTTGAGATTGAAAAACAACTTATTTACTGGTTGAAACTAATTGTTAATGTTTAAATTTGTTTAGGTGTTTTTGGTTGATTAGTGAAGGAAAGGAGTGCCCTTTTTGCTGATTCATAGGTATAGATTCTCTTTTTGAGCTGTCCTTCTTTGGTTAGTGAAGGAAAAGTAGGGATCTTTGTGTGAATCAGTTTGTTTCCAGGTGAATTAGGCGAGTCAAGGAAAACCAATTCATTAATAAATTTAAAAAAAGTTTTTTTTTACTGGTTTTGGATCTTTCTGTGGAATCATTTTGTGAGTTGGGGAATGGGGAAGCCAACTACTAAGAAGAAGAAGCAATCCAGTGCCAAAACAATTGAGTCTAGCTCGAGACACAGTCGCCCTGTCGATCACACCCCTAAGGTGTTTGATGAAGAAACCTCAATCTTTATCGACATGTCTCATGACTTAAAAGAAGAAGGCAACAGATTGTTTCAGAAGAAAGACTATGAAGGTGCCACTCTCAAATACGAAAAGGCCATCAAGCTACTTCCTAGGAATCACATCGATGTTGCCAACCTCCGAAGCAATCTTGCTTCATGCTTCATGCAAATGGGCCCTGGAGGTTACCAGCAAGCGATCAACGAGTGCAATTTAGCCCTTGAAGTCTCTCCTAAGCACACAAAAGCTCTTTTGAAGAGGGCGAAGTGTTATGAATCTTTGAGCTGGTTGGGTTTGGCCCGTAGAGATGTTGGTTCGGTTTTGGCTTTGGAACCGAATAACCTCACAGCTTTGGAGATTTCAGAGAGGATCAAGACGACGATGGAGCAGAAGGGGATCAAGTTAGATGATAAGGAAATGATTTTGCTCCCAGAAATTACGGCCACAAAGGAAAAGGTGGGTAAGAGCAAAAATAGAAAAAAGAAGAGTCATAAGAGAGAAGAGAAGGTGGTTGAGGAGGTGAAGAAGTTTGATAATAGTAAGGATAATACTGTCAAAAAGGAAGAACCGATGAGACCTGTGAAATTGGTTTTTGGGGAAGATATAAGATTTGCTCAAATACCTGGTAATTGTAGTGTATCACAGTTGAGGGAGATTGTTCGCAATCGGTTTCCCAGCTTAAAGGCCGTGCTTATCAAGTTTAAGGATAAAGAAGGTGATTTGTTGACGATTACGACATCTGAAGAGTTAAGGTGGGCTGAAGAATCTGGAGATCCATTAGGATCTGTTAGGCTTTACATCACAGAAGTTGATCCAGAGCATGAGCCATCCTTTGATGTAGAAAGTAAAGGATCTGAAACTCAAGGATCAAATAGAAATATGAATGGTTTCTCTGAAAATGGGAGCATCAAACATGATGAGGAGAGTGCTGCCTCACCTTGCCTTGATACCTGGATCATTCAGTTCGCTGAATTGTTCAAGAACCAAATGGGCTTTGATTCTGATGCTTGTTTAGATCTTCATGAACTTGGGATGAAGCTATATACTGAGGCTATGGAGGACACAGCTACAAGTGAAGAAGCTCAGGAAATATTTGATGTTGCTGAGAAGAAGTTTCAGGAAATGGCAGCTCTTGCGTTGTTTAATTGGGGTAACATCCACATGTCCCGAGTTAGAAAGAGGATATTCTTGCCAGAAAGTGCTCCGAAAGAATCAATACTCGAACAAATAAAGTCATGTTATGAATGGGCCCGAGGAGAGTATGTAAAAGCTGGAAAGAGATATGAAGAGGCTTTGAAGATCAAGCCGGATTTCTATGAAGGCCTTCTTGCACTTGGTCAACAACAGTTTGAGCAAGCAAAGCTTTCTTGGTATTATGCTATCGGGAGCAAGGTAGATTTGGGTACTTGGCCATCAACCGAAGTTTTGGAGCTTTTCAACAATGCTGAGGATAACATGGAGAGTGGCACAGAGATGTGGGAGGAGATGGAGGAGCAACGCTTGAAGAACATCTTGAAACCCAACAAGGAGAAAGTGCTTTTTGACAAAATGGGTTTAGGTGCATTCTTTAAGGACTTATCTAATGATGAAGCCGCTGAACAGGCTTCAAGCATGCGTTCACAGATAAATCTTTTGTGGGGAGCTATCCTTTATGAGCGATCAGTTGTAGAATTCAAACTAGGGCTTCCAATATGGGAAGAGTGCCTCATGGCAGCTGTGGAAAAATTCAAGCTGGCAGGAGCTTCACCCACTGATCTTGCTGTTATGATAAAGAACCATATTGCCAATGAAACGACCCAAGAAGGTAATACAATGTTTTTTTTATTTTTGTGGCAATATATTTTCCCTCATGCTTAGAAGAAGAAAGCAGTAACGTTTACCAAGGACTAATTTTCCATGGGTAAGAGTTGATTTCACATCTGCATCTATAATTATAATTATGTCTTTTCAAATGTAACTATAATTATGTCTTTTAAAAAAAATGTAGATATCACCAGCCGTATAGGCATCCAGTTGCTAACACATAACTGCTCTTATGATATTAATGTTGAATCTTAGGTTCTAAGTTTTATTTTAATAGTAGTTTTAGGCTCCAACAACTATTAGCATGCAAACTCGTCCAAATGCTCATATATTTACGGTGTCAATTCTTTAGGATACCTGGCACTAGTAGAACTGCGCAATCGGTGTCCATGCAATGCCCTATACTGTGATCACTATTCCTACTGATATTATGAAGTAGATACTTCTTTTAATTTATTGCTATTTATTACCAAAAACTTTTATTGTACCACCAATTCATGGAGAAGCAACCAGCATACGAATGAATATAATGGCCTTTTGGTTAATGTGGACATAGCTCAAACTTAAAGAACAGCATTTATTCCAAACAAGAGGCTGAGAGAACATTAGGTAGAATTATTTCCTTATGATTTGAAGATGGAGTCCGGGACCAGTTTTGAATTTGTAATGTGACTCCAGTTAGAATCCACTTCTCCAAGTATGATTTTATATTGTATGGGTACTTCGGTTACTTTAGATGGCACTGAGGAAATCATTACCCGAAGTACCTTAACCAATTTTTAAAATAGATTCCCAAGGCAGTGATTGGCAAGTTAAAGAATTTTCTCATATTGCAGGTGTGGGCTTCAAGATTGATGAAATAGTTCAGGCTTGGCATGAAATGTATGATGCCAGAAGGTGGATAGGTAGTATTCCATCTTTTAGGCTTGAACCTTTATTTCGAAGGCGAGTGCCAAAACTGCATAATATATTGGAGCACATGTGAGTCTAGTGGAAACTGATTGTCACAGCGGTGTTATTTTCTGCGTGGGTGCTCGAGGTGTGCGTGCTGCTGATTTGTTTAGGTAATTTTATTGCTTTGTTTGATCATTATCTCCTGTGCTTTTCATTTAGTTTCGTTTACTTAGTTAATTTGAGCCTCTCGAGTTAGCTTTAATACATCCAGGTTTGGAATTCAATTATTGTTCGATACAACCCCAACTCTTTGCCTGATCCACCTTTGCTTATCTCATTGACTGAAGAAAAGAATGTGATATTCTGTAGATTCTCAAGGGCCTTATTGTTTACTTCACTGTATGGCACTAAAGTAAAATATAGTATGTGCAATCAAATATTTCTTCATTGCACTAAAGTAAAATATAGCATGTGTGATCAAATATTGTTTCATTGGTTGCTATTATTTATGTCATCTAACATACGATTTCCATGATTTTCATGGTGAAATCTAAAGCTGGAACTTCACTTTATTGGCCTTATCATCCTAAGATTGTAATTTTCCTTGTTATGAGACAAACTTTTCACCTAACTGGTAGCCAAACCAACAAGCATATTCAAGTTTTGTAGTTTCTAAAGTGTACGCTTAGTTATTGCGATTTTCTTATTGCTATAATGCCTATACTGCCTGGTGATGCATAGTAAGATCTTCACCCCCTCAAATATGGATTGCGTTTGTAAATTGTAACTATAAACTCTATAATATTAACGTGTCAAGATCTAATAAGTTCAGATGATGTTTATGTTGCAGGAGTTTGGAAAGTAAATGTTGACATTTATGTCGCCTTTTTCTGATACAAGATATATCTCTGTTGGGATTTATGTTGCCATTTTCAGAAATAGAAACAATAGATTTTTAGTTCAAGGAGTATATTATTCATTTGTTACCTCGTCTTCCTTTCCTAATGGAAGTTTTTTGTTACACACTTGCAGGTCTGTTGCTGTGTTGGTCTTACGACAAGTTTTGTGTGCTTTTTACAAAGAATAGCAAGAAATTATTAGATGTCATTGGTCATACCCGTGCGACTATATACTATACATATCATTCATGGCTTGCATTGGGTTACGAGAACCTTATGCAGCATTGTTATTTTTTCCTTCTATTCATTTTTTTTAATACCCAGAAGCGCAAACGACTTGTGGGTCTCTCTCTACTTTTGTTTCAGAGGTGAAAACGATATCGAGCTTGATTGTTTTCCTCTTAATATCTGGTGATGATATGTTAGTGTCTACCCCCTCCATATTGAATGATCGAAAACACTTGGGTAGTGATTGCCTGTTGTTATTCCTGTCATGCCTGATAAATTAACATCGGGTTTGTACTGTTGTTAGTGTTTGTAAAACATCAATATCAATGGTTGAAAAGAAAATTTGAAATGTTTTAATGATGTATCTGTTTTCTCTATGATAACTTTTGCAGGTTGTGAGAGACTTGGAATGTGTATCTTTTGGTAGTATATTTGAATTCTTTCGGTTTGTATTGCATGTTACCTGCTGATCGCCTTTGGTACCTGTAGTGATAACTGGCCCTTATTCTATTCATCTGTTGTCTTTTTTTCAGAGAAATTCGTGCGCCAAATATTGAAGTAGTCCTTGATGAACTTACTGTTTCTTTGTGTCAAAGTTCCTCTGATGACCCACTTGCGTGTGATCTTTATGTGAACCCTCTTTACCTTGGCGAGACAGTTATATTAATTAATGAATCTTGCAAAGGTCAGAAAAAGATAATTTTGTTTACTTTTCAAGTTGGATTTAGACTTAGGGGCTGTTACGTTGGCGTTGGCTGGGCTGAGAAACTATGAAAAGGAAATCAAAACATCAGACATACCCATGTGAAGGTGTTTGATTTCCTTTCTTGTGTTTGGTTGAGAGAGGGAAAAAAATGTTGTGCTTGTGGGATTCACTCACTAGTAATATAATAGTGCCATGAGTTCCAAATTTAAGGAAACTCGTTTCCTCTAAAAAAATCATGAAATGTGCTTGAAAAATATAAAAACGGGTCCCGCAATCTATTTCCCATGAGCAATCTCACAAACTTAGGTTTCTAGGAAATAAACCAAACAGCCCGTTAGACCCTTAAGCAACTGTATTTCATGTGTTTATATCTTCTTCTATGCATCTAAACAAATTTAAATTTAAGGGAAATGGGAGATATTTATTTTCGTTCGCACAAGCCTTTTTCAGATCTTATGAATACTTCTCTTCTCTAAATTCGGCGTTACATGTTCCTAAAGCTAATGTCACCGTTTCATACTATTGATTGAGTCTTAAATTGTGGGATTTAACAAGGGGAGGTGTTATATCGATCATGAATAAATTATAAATTTAATTTTTCCTTCTGAGACGTGTAGCATAAAAAACACTTTTACCTTAGTAGAGTAATTTGACTTTAAAAAATAAATTAGTAAAAATATAATAATAATAAGAGGAGAAAACTGAAAACCTCATTGACCGAAGTTTTATTTTTTGCTTGAAGCTTTGCTATAGGGATCAAAAATATGGGATCAACATGAGGGATATGTGAGGTGTCCGCCACCTATTGCATAATGAGCTGACCTGATGGCCAGCTCATTATGCAATAGGAAGGGGACACCTCACATGTCACCCTGTTGATCTCATATTTTCGGTGTTGGTGGAATTCTTCTTTTGCTTTGAGAACCCCTATTGGCCAAAGCTCAAAGACTTTTGACTCCAGAGATCTCATAAAACACATGAGCAAGCAAAACGTACGGCCAAATACAGGGAAGTCTCCTCTCTCCCCTCCAAATATACGTAGAAACTGAACAACAGGAGAGAAATCTTTTTGTACTTCATCAGCGTCAGGGATCCCGAGATCTAGCTTCTCAAAAATCTCAATCTCAAAGATTTTCTGACCATCTCATTGGAAGACAGATTCAGGAAGACCCATTTGGTTCTTATCTCCTATCCAAAATCTCAGGTGCCCTCTCTTGTATCATACGTACTCCAATCTTTAGTTTACCCAGTCAAAGATCCGATCTTTTTTTTTTCTCGCTTGAAAAGGGGGAAGAAAACAAGAGATTTTTGGTTCTGTTGCCCTCCGAGATCAAGTTTTCGTACATACTCATTGAAAGATCTTGCTGTTATACAAAGAAAGATTAAAATTTTCCAGTGAGAGATCTCAACCCATATTCTCTTCTTCAGTAAATTTCGATTCTTTTTTTTTTTGCTCCGATCTAAGTCTCTGAAACCCTTTCAAGATCAAAATTTGATTATAACCCATTGAAACCTGCTGCTTTTCTCAACACCCATGTGATTTTTTTTTCCCATTAAGAAGCAATGAACAGTAACTACGCTGCCGTCCCTGTGAATTCTTCCATAGAACTCCAGAACCAAAACAATGCGAACTCAGCTGAAACCCCTAATGGAAAGGTTCAGTCTACAGAATTCACCGGTGGTGGAGAGTACACGGATGGATTCGACGAGATAGATGAGCTTCCCCTCATCAATGATGGAGATGTCGAGCATGAAACCCCTGGTTCTGGAGTTCCCGGCGCTGTCTTCAACCTCGCTACTACTGTCATAGGTGCAGGAATCATGGCTCTTCCGGCTGCAATGAAGGTTCTCGGTATCGGGTTGGGTTTCGCTTTAATAATCCTAATGGGTATTCTATCTGAGATCAGTATTGAGATCCTTGTTCGGTTCGCTGTTCACTGCAAGTCCACTTCCTATGGAGAAGTTGTAGAATCTGCTCTTGGCCGTACAATGAGAGTTATCTCAGAGATTTGCATAATTATCAACAATGCAGGTGTTCTGGTTGTATATCTCATCATAATTGGGGATGTAATGTCTGGATCGGATGCGCACATAGGTGTATTCGATCAGTTGTTTGGACACGGTTCATGGGATCATAGGAGCATGCTGATTCTTGTAGTGTTGATCGCCTTCTTGGCCCCGTTATGTGCATTGAAGAAAATCGATTCCCTAAGCTTGACTTCAGCTGCCTCCGTTGCCCTTGCACTTGTTTTCGTTGTAGTCTCATGTGTAGTTGCTTCCATCAAACTTGCAGAAGGGACTATTGAAAAACCGAGAGTTGGACCTGATTTTGGGAGTAAAGCTGCAATCTTGGATCTTTTAGTGGTTATCCCAATCATGACCAATGCCTATGTTTGCCATTTCAATGTTCAACCGATATATAATGAGCTTGAAGGGCGATCACCTGAAAAAATGAATCGGGTTGGAAGAACCACAACTGTTTTATGCATCGCGGTCTATGCTGCGACTGCAATCTCAGGATACTTGTTGTTTGGAGATAACACGGAGTCCGATGTGCTGACAAATTTTGATAGAAATCTCGGAGCGCATTTTAGTATGGTACTGAACTATATAGTTCGGGTTGGATATGTTCTTCATCTGATTCTTGTTTTTCCCGTGATACATTTCTCTCTCAGGCAAACAGTAGTTGCTCTGGTATTCACAAAATCGGTTTTGGATGATAGGAAGAAGTCACTGCCGTTGACCGTTGTACTGTTGGGGGTTATATATCTTGCTTCTACTGTGATACCGAACATTTGGGTTGCTTTCAAGTTTACAGGAGCCACAACTGGTCTCTCGTTAGGGTTCATATTTCCGGCGCTCATCGCATTGAGATTAGATAAGCAAGGGAAGAGTCTGACTCGAGGAGAGAGGAGCTTGTCATGGTTCATGCTGGTGTTGGCTGTAGTTGTTAGTATCATAGGAGTTGCAGGAAACATCTATAGCATCAAGAACAAGTCTTGATTAGTTTCAGGTTTCGTACTTCAAAATCTGCGGTTGTATTCTTTTGTGACACTTGGGTTGTGTTCCCACGATGAAACCATTTGTGTGGTTTCTGAGTTCTCATTGCGAGAAGAAGAGTTCGTAGGTTGAAGAATACATAGCGTTAATTCTTTTAGTTGAATACTTATCGTATGTAACATTCCATTTTGAAAATGCTTCTAGTTAATAAAAATTTCCACTGCTTTGGCATGACTGCATTTGTTTCTCCCTTAATTGCTTACTTGGTTCATTTTTTCTCAAATTATGAATACTATTTTCCATTGATACTTGTATTGAAATGTAATATGATTGTTCAAATTCAATATTTAGGCGAAGGTAAGAGATTAAGTTATTCGGTCGAATACTTATTATTTTCATATTTATTATTATTTACTTAATTATAATAAATGATGGTGGTGACAGTGTAATAGCTCAATTGTATTCGAAGTTCCACATCCAAATTATGCAAGCCTAAAAACAAAATTTGAATCCCTTAAGGTTGGCTGAACAAGTTAAAACATATTGAGAAAGAAAAGAAATTAAAACTTTAACAATACAGGGTACTAGTGATAAAACCCTGAATTTTGTCTCAGAGGGGGTTGCAACATAATTTTTTGCTTCTAGTGAAAGCAAAACCATATGAGCAACTGAAGAAGTATTGGACGTTGCTACACCATAAAACAACACATCCAAAGTTTTCATATTTATCAACTATTAAGCCACAAATTATTCCATCACCAAAAATATTCACAAATTATGTTACAAATGATCATGCTGGTAGTCAGTGTAACTTTTTTTTTCCTTGCATAAGCATGTGATTTAATTATGTTATTTCTTCCTTTACGAGGTTTGCCTTTTTCGGCTATTCTGGCTCAACTTGCACTGAGATGGTGCCGTTTTCCTTATCATTAAGAATGGGGTAGATAAAATAAAATTCATTGAAATCTTGTGATATAACGAACCCGTTGAGGCTGTTTTAGTTAGTTATCCTTGCAAACAGAAAAAATAAAAAAAGAAAGCTTTGTGTTGATGTATAAAATCACACAGTCAAATAAAAGAAGTTGATTAAGTTGATGGAGATCCTCAAACCCTCCGAATGTCTAGTTCTTGAGCAAATTGTTCTTCCCTGCACAAGTAGCAAATCGTAAGAGGGCAAGGTCTACCTCCCCGATTGTTCCTCCGACGATCAAGTCAGTGATTTGCTTAAGTAAAGAAGTAAAATGAACTGCAGTAGTTCTTAAGCTCAGAGAGTAGTAGTAAAAAGCTTACCCTGTAATTGAAAATAGTATTCCTTTTTATAGAAGTGACAGGAGGGTAGAAGGGTAACTTCAACCGAGTATGGGATGACGACCATGTCAGCCTCAGCTTTACAGGTGTCGGCCGACGAGTGGAGAAGAGGTGTCACTTTAGTGTTTAATGCGAAGTGATAGGGGGTGTGTGGTGCCGACGTGATCGATGTGCCATAAATACTTTTGGGGGCAGAGGAAAGATGATGCTCACAATGCATTTAAAGGCATTTATTGCAAGGTTATTGGTCACAAATGTACATGAGGGGGCTCGAGGCTCGAGGTATTTCGTCGCCTTTCTACTCTTCGGATGGTCAAAAAGTATCGCCTTTTGAGTTGCCCTCGCAAGATGTCGGCTGATTGGTCGGCCGAGTGGAGTGGTTAAGCAGTCGACTCAGCCAGGAGACGACACGTAACGCCTTTCGAGTCGTCGACATGTGACTGAGATTGAGAAATTTCAGGGTATCAAACGTCAAAGTTTTTTAGGTATCAAAGGCTAAGCAATTTTAGCAAACTAAAGCGAAAAAAAACCTAGACTACTTTTACAATGGGAAAAAAGAGTTAGCTGAAAAAATAGCTAGATATAAGAAAAGCCCCCTTAACTTTGGGTAATTATCAGACAACCTCCCTTAACTTTGAAAACATCAAGAAAACCTCATTAAGTTTATGGATTATCAGAAAAGCCCTTTTTAACCTTGATATTTTTTCAGAAACTCCCTAAAAAATGAATATTTTTGGGGTTCTTTTCTGATAAAATGTCAATGCTGAAGAGGAATCTGTAAAATGACCAAACGCAAATTTTGTGCTTGGTAGTGAGGTGTCACAATCACCTCCACACATTCAAATGGGGGACCACATTCACATGAGTTGAGGAGTGCATGAGGATATATATATAACAAATAAACTGAGCCTTAATTAGAAGTGAAATTCAGACTAAAAAATTCTTCATATTTTGCAAACACCATTAAAATAAGAATACATGTCTATTAATCAACCAAGCTAACATCACCAACTTTAATTGTTCAAGGTCATCCGGGGCTTACAAATAACAGTCACAAACGCTTATATACCCCCAAATATTTCAATAAGATTGATTTGCTGTTAACACTTTGTTAAAAATACACAGCTCACAACAACACCGTAACAAACGCAGCGGGTCCTCTTACAGAATGAATAATGAATGGTATTCTGGATCGAAGCACGCAAACCTTATAAGAAAGATGAAACGTTCACCGCAAGCTGAATCTCGTGCTGGCTTTTGTGTGAAATGTTGTGTGTATGCTTTTTATTCACTTATCAATGATCAGTCATGTGCCACCCACGTGAAGGAGAAAGGACAAACCAAAGAGAAACAGGTTATTTTTCTCATAAATTTTAATGGGGGAGCACAAAACTATCACCTAACGAGGGCAGAGATCTTAAATATGTGGGATACAGGAAAATAATAATAATAATAATAATAATAATAATAATAATAATAGCTAGGCATTTGATAGCAAGGAATAAGTGATTAAATGACATCATGTATGAATATATGATTTAATAAAAAGTAATGATCACACAACTCTCCCAGACCCACCCCTTTTTGAGGAAAAGTTGTAAGATAGTTCCACCAAAATTTCTTCAAGATAACAATAATTTTCACTAATTTCACAGCATTTGGCTGCAACAAATATGTTACATATCCAAAGTAGATCATAGAAGCCAAAAAGAAGGAGCTAACTGTTACCATTAACTGTAGTTTCTTCTTGTTTATGGAGTATAACATTGTACTTGCGCATGGTAAATCATACAAGCCAAATATCAGAGGAATTTTTTTCCATCATTCATTTCAACAGTTTGGTTAAAATTAACAAGAAATATGAAACCTTCATCTCAAGTCAAACAAAATCACAAAAATATCATGCACATTTTTTGTGCAATCACCAAAATAACTTATAATTTTTCATGTGGATGCAACAATTTAAGATGATTTTAACAGCTTCGATCTTCAGGCTTCACACAGGCATAACAATTTTTCATTTGATGAACAAAATTGCAGTTAGAAGTGTTTCAGTGCTTGAAGCACTTGGAAACATTTTTTTAAGTGACTTTTTCAGCAAAATTTCTATGCACAGGAATACATGCCCCTACTAAAATGCATCATCTTAGTGAAGCAAAGATCATCTATTGGATTGTTATAGGATCAGTTCTTTGTACATTTTAACCAGCACGATAGGAATCCTGAGATACCTGTCTCAGTTGGCTCACGAAAATCACTTTCCCATCTTTCCAATGCTTTGAGAAACTCATCTGAGCTTAAACTTCCGTCACGATTTGCGTCAAATACGTGGAATATAACATCAACTACGTTATCAGTAACAGAAATACCACAAACCTAACAACAAAATGAGAGAAAATGTAAGTAGACAAGGACAGGATATCTTATTGAAATTAGAAGATTATACACCTTATATATGAAGGTGCAGTAATGTCTCATTATAGGTATATGCATGTACCCTATAAAGGTAAAAGATGAGTAATAATCTTATCACAATTGATATGCTACTAATAATGATGTTACCCTGATGAAATTCAATAAAGTTCATTTCTTCCGAAAGGTTTATTAGGTAACCAGGGAAACAATAGGTTTCATCTATAAGCAGATCTGATCTGACTTTGAACATCAGTATTATACCATACTATTCTTATGTGTCAATATTAAAATAATGATGCACTTAAAGGAGATATTAGACAAAAATCACAGCCAGGAACATCCATGATTTTCTCTTTATATTTATGCGGCCAACATTAATTAGATGGAGGTGGATCATAACTTTAACTGTGTTCTAATGCATACAGTGTATGCGCTTATGATTAAGCTATACTCCTCCAGGAAAAGATCATACATGTGATGCAGCTCGTTGGAAATCTTGTTTCGTCAACGAACCATTTACTTTTCCATAAGTGAAGATAGCCAAAGTCAGTGGTCGAAGACTTTTTCGTAACTCTGCAAATGTCTTGAACTCCTGAAGTTTCATTTAAGAATTATGTGAAGATTAGCGGCCAAAATTAAACATGAGATGAAAAACTTGTGATAGACTTATAGTATCTGACCTCCAAGGTAACACGTGCATTCCTAAGATCTGGATGGTCATCCAATTCGTCTACTCTCTCCAATAACTTGTTTATATGGTTAATGTCAGCTGAAGCGACCATAGATAGTGCAAAATCCTTAGCAGAAATTGTTCCTCTTGACTTGAAATCATAATGGGAAAATTCCAAGTGCACAATCTGCAAAGTTGAGTGTGTTTCAATCTAATAATGCACATAAACCAAGACATAATCTTAAGTAAATAGATCAAAAGATTCGTTGCATCTTTGTAGATGATAAAACCTTAGCATACTTTAGCTCTAAACAACAATAAAAAATCATTATTGAATGAAGAAGATAACAAAGACCCTATGAGATCAGATACAATCTTGAAGTTTCTTCTGTCATTGCCTCTACGATGTTCATATAATTAAATTCCTTTTAAGTGAATTTTTTAGAACGCAAAAAGAGGAGCATTACATGCACCTATACATACTCGTGTTTAGTAAGTTCTAATCCAGTAAAACAAATAAACTTGTGTGTCATTAAAAGTAAATTCATTATACAGCATGCATTACAACTCTAAAGAAATTGATGACTGAAATTGGATCAAGGTAAACCATAAAAAATACCTCATCATGCAAATCCCTCAAAAATTGGACAAACTTATCATGATTAAGGCGACCATTTCCATCATCACCAAAGAAATAGCGAAGCAGACCACCATTTTCCACAGATTTCCCTACTTTATGACCACCACGTCGGCCTTCACTGTGACCAGCTCCTTGTCTATTATAGGATCGCATCAATGCCATCACTTTTCTAAACTCCTCCATCTCTATCTCTCTGGAAAAAGAAGTCAAACAACAAAATAAAATCAAGATAACTTGGATCAAGGTCAAACAACATAATGCTAAAGTACATACCCATTATGATCAAGGTCAAACATTTTGAAAGCCACACTGAAGCTCGATTCAGGAATGCTTAACAATGTGACAAAAAAGATGTACCTGTTCTTTAAAAAAAGGTTTTCATCAAGAATGAATATAATGACTAAATCTTTCGAGGTCTACCAAAAGATTAAAACTTTGGTCACTTACTCAGGAAAAGATATGAGCCCATCATTGTCGGTATCAAAAAGCATAAAGAAGTCAGAGGGAGCACAGTGAAGCTCGCCAGGAGGGTGTTCTCCTCTGAGAAATCCTTCTCTAACCCTATCAGATTCAGACGGAGGGAAAACAGGGACAACCGCCCTCATCAAATCTGCTGGTGACATGAAAATCTCACCATCCGGGCTTTTAAAAGATGCAAAGTACTCAAAAATCTGCGACATGCAAGTAAGGAATTATCATGTAGCTGTTGCCCATGTCAATGAATACACTCATATAACCAAAAGAACCTAGAGCACGAAGCATCAAAGACAATGAACTACAACAAATCTTCCGAAACCGCATCTCATATTGGTGTATTTTCACCCTTTTTCATTCTTTAGAAGTGAAATTAATAATAGTGGACAACGGCATAGTAGGTGTACTTACATGTGCAAAGTACTCAAAAATCTGAAAAATGCAAATTAAGGCGTGAGCATACAAACTAATATTAATCTGAATTCCAACAAAATATTTCAAAAATTGCATCGCAATTATGTAACTCGAATTGATAGATTTCCCCCTTTTTATTAATTAGAAATAAATGAATGTTAACTAAAATATGAGAAATGAATAGGGACAGAGCCAATAGCTCAAGAGTGTAGATAGATTATTAATAATACGGTTTTTCTATAGAGTGCCCATGGGCACTCTATAAGAGAGGAGAGAGATAGAGATAAATAAATAGCCCATGAGGCTCCCTAATTTGTATTAATTTCTGTGCATAATTCATTTCTCTCTATCTCTCTCCTTTCTTATAGAGTGACCATGGGCACTCTATAGAAAAACCGTTAATAATAATAATAATTAGAGTCGCGATAATTCATTGGAAATGAATTCCTTTCTCTCTCTTTCCTAAAAGATTAAGTCCCATATGATAAAAATTGTCATTTTTCTAAACAAATTACTGGGGAAAAAAGATTTACCTTTTCAGGAGGACTCTGCATCCTGATGCGTTTCTCGTAGTTGAAGAACACCCTTCTTCGATATGAATCTGCAGTTGCAAAAAAAGAAAATTAATCGCCAGATAAAGAAAATTACAGGGGGGCTTATATGCAAAAAAGACCTCCGAAAAGGAGTTTAGACTTCTTCTCTTCCCCATTCGCCAACGGCTCGATACGCATGCTTGAATGG
>NC_033794.1:1638825-1640881 GCF_001876935.1 Asparagus officinalis | reverse complement strand
GATCCCCGGCCATCGGGCATCGCCCCCGGAGGAGGAAGCTGACGCCGTCAGAGATAACTGCCGGCGGAGGCCGGTTAGGGTTCGGAGGAGAGAGGAGCGAAACATTGATGAGAGAGAGAGAGAGATATTGAAATGAAATTTTGAGGTTTAATAGGGTTGGATTCGAAAAGGCGGGCGAGGTTCAAGCAAGGAAGTTAGTTGTCTTGGTCCAAGGCGGTTGGTCTTTTTGCAATCTGGTCCCTGTTGAACAGTCATCTCGCAATCTTTTTTCACTTTTTTTTAATGGAAAAAGTGATGGGGGCAAGACTTTTCAGGTTATAGTATGGATTCTAGATTGAATATTTACATATAATATTGTATATCAAAAATAGCTTATATAATAAAGTGCATATTGATGCCCAAGGAATTAATTGACATTTTTCCTTTTTCTTGGGACAAAAGTTATAGTCTAGTTTCAAATTTAGAATATGAAAGTGAGTGGAACCAACATTTTCGTCCCATTTATATTTGCATTTACTTACTTGATATGCTTTACATTTATGGGTTTTTGTTTGTTTACGATGTTTGAGGTTAAGGGGCTGTTTGGTTGCACACATTTTGAGAAAACTTTTCTCAAAACATCTGACAATGGTAAATTTGTAATTAAAAGTTTTTCAGAGATTTCTGTAAATTGTGTTTGGTTCAACAAAAAATTTACAGAAATATTTTCTATAAAATATCAAAACCTACCAAATTTTACAAAAAGTAATTTCCTCTCAAAATGAGAGGAAATCATCAGAAATCTGACACATACCATATTTAATTAAAAACCTACCAAATCTTGTTATTTTCTATAAAGTTATGAGCTATTTTCTTGTTTTGAACCAAACAAACAAAGTACAAAAAACAAGAAAATTGATACTTTTTGATTTCTCAAAATTTTTCCTATAATTTTTTTAAGAAATACAAGGAAATCATATTTTAGGTGGAAAACATTTCCTATAATTTCTAGAAATTGAACCAAACACCCCCTAAGATGACTTGGTCCAATGTAGTAGTTGAACTCTGCTGGGTTATTTTTGAAGAAAAGAATATTTTGGGGTATTAAAGTTAGAAATAAGATAAAGTTTTGGAGTGTTTACGTGCAAATAACCCTTCACTTATAAACAATATTAGTGTGAAATAAAATATTCTAACAAATAACTTAATTAATATATTTTATAAACATAAACACAAAATTGCATTTCTTTGCCCGATAAAGGAATAGAAAATATTTAAAAAAGTTCATTAGTGTGGAAAAAAAAAGTAAATTATGCAACTACATATTTGAGCGAAAATTCAGATCAATTTTCCTTTTTTCCTTCTTTTGACTAGAAGACTTGTTTGATCTCAAATTTAAAATATTTTTTCTATCTGATGATATTCGTCCTTATTAACGAGTCAACAGCTTTTTTTTTCCTTTCATTATACATGTACTTTGTCATCTAGATTTATTTGCTTATCAATATAGATCCCTTATCCAATATATACACAACTTCAATTTATTCATCATTATTCTTTTCAATTCCACTCAAACACCCATACCTCACTTTATACAACATAAAACCACTCCACACATTTCCTCACAAAAAATAAAAAAGAAAAAAAAATAGGGGAGGGAACCACACCACACATTAAGACCAAACTCATAGTTACAAAATCACAAACCTCAAGAACTAATCACCCCCCACGTTAGTAATCTTGGCCAGATGAGCGCCGCAGCTGTAGACCGAGCAAAACGTCTGCACGCAAGTCAGCACCAAGAGCAGCCCGGCGCCGAAAAAGGTCAGCACCTGCCAAGACTCCACCACGTACTTCCTCATCAAAACCCTAGCCTTCACCCTCCATATGCTCCCGTAGTACTCGTTAACGTCCCTGGTCACCTTGTCCAGAAACCCCACCCTCCTCATCCCCACGCCCCTGCTCATCCCGACCCACATCTCCGCCGCCTCCCCCTCGCTCTTCATCCTGTTCTCCACCACCCCGGCCGCCCTCAGTATCCTGACGTCCTCCGCCGTGTCGACCACCCCGCACATCA
>NC_033794.1:1624978-1638800 GCF_001876935.1 Asparagus officinalis | reverse complement strand
AGAGAAGAGCGTAGCCACAAGAGAGATCAGGTGCCGAGGCGCGGCGGGGGCTCACGCAGCCGAACACATGTCGTGCAATGAGCGTCCAACCGGTATATTCAACAACAAGTACATCCGATCATTACATTGATAAACAAAATATCTATCATAATCATATCTTATGCATGTCGTGCATGTATATAGTGATAAACAAAAGCTATCTCCTACATAATTCATATCTTATTGCATTGAGTTTTTGCGTCCGGGGTAGTTACACGGGCTCTTATTTCATGTTCGCAATGGCTAATTATATATGAAATAGATGGATTGCAACCGGTATACTCAACACAAGTACACCGATCATGTACATTGATAATAGATGTAATACATGCACCAAATTATTAAACAAAAGTTCAATAATATCTTTAATTTATTTTTCTTCTGAGATCAAAGACTTGGCCTTGAGATTTCATAGTACGTGTCACAACTTTGTCTTTATATTCCTCTGTTGCATGAAGTTGGAATCTGTGTTTCTTTTGAATTTAGGCTGCTAGCAATTATGTTTCTGGTGTTGGCCTTAATTGTCTATTAGATGTCTCATCGTTTTATCTTGGTGCGCGCAATGATTTAGAACATGGTCATCCTTTTGCCAATCTTGTGAGAAAATAAGACAATTTGGTGAGTTACAGCTCGTTAACGTCGCTTTGCTTTATCGCCGAAGCAATCGCCAAAAAGGAATTATCTTTCCCAAGAATCATCAACTGAAACAAGGGAAAAAAAAGCAGAAAAAAACCAACAAAAAAAACTAGAAAAAGAGAAGTGGAAGATTCAAAAAATCAAATGAGCTAGTGCTGGAGGCATTTGTAGCGAATCCCTGGGCATTTTGCTTATCATCTAGCCTTCCTCTATATTTATAGGTAGAGTCCGAAAGATCACTATTCATACTACACGTGAATTACTGTAATGTTTTACTATATCAATGTCACTGCTGTAGCACAAAGAAGATAATGCTGTAGCGCTTTATAAGAAAATAACTCCAGTAGATTTGGCTGTGTGAATTCTATTCTTTCATTTAGGAGTAGACTGTGTTGGCTAATTTCCAAAAAAAAAAGCGGAAATAGGAAACTATCACATTTCAATGCTTTCATGACATTTCAATACATTTCAGCCAGTTTTTTTTTTTGTTTCGCGAAGAAGATTCTCCCTTGCTTGCAATGCCAAGTCACACAAAGAAAGCAAAAAAACTCTATAGTAAAAAGTGTTGGACATTTCCATTGTCTTTTGTTTGTTTAAGAGAATAATAAAAATGAAAAAGAGAGAAAACCAATTTAAATAATATGTTCTATGTCTTGCATAAACCTCAGTAAACAGTTGTTTTTAGCTAAAATTAATAATTCTCAGATGGGACCACTTCCAGTTCTCAGGCCAATTTTGTTTTGTGAAAACACAAGCTTTGTTTGAAAATGTGAGGTGGCATCGCACGTGACAACTTACATGTTCTTGAAAATTAAAACGAACGAAACACTTGAACATGGAAACCAACTCTTGAAAAGCAAAAACACATGTGGCACACAGGGACATTTCTTGCAAAGTTGAGGTGGCAACACATTTCCTAATATTTTTTTTTGAAGCAAACCAAAGCAACCCTTATGTTCTTCAAATATGTATGATCATTTTTCGTTTAATAAGAATTAAATGCGAGACGCCATTGGTTTTGTTGTTTGTTTAAACAGGTAAAATG
Source organism: Asparagus officinalis (assembly GCF_001876935.1). Classification (NCBI taxonomy): domain Eukaryota; kingdom Viridiplantae; phylum Streptophyta; class Magnoliopsida; order Asparagales; family Asparagaceae; genus Asparagus; species Asparagus officinalis. The sequence goes on along the minus strand of NC_033794.1, from coordinate 1,637,080 downwards.
TTGAGCGTGCCCCTTACGCTAATGATATCTTAGCGCCAAAGCTATCTATCCGCGATGTCATGGCCATTTCGACCGAGCGGATTGGGCCCACGCCGCTTTACTCCTTCGCTGCTCAAACTTCCTCCAAAACAACTACTAAACGACAGCCAGAACAGCGCGAAGTTCCTCCGAGATGGACCGACCATCCGCGGAGAACGATCATTCAGAAGCCCAGTCTCGGCGCGGGGCGGAATCCAAAAAATGATAGCAAAAGAGTAAACGAAGCTACGGCATTAACATGTTCTCAAGCGAGGACATCCTAGCCTTATGGCAGAGAGAACGCAAATCCTCTCTTGTGCAACAGTAAGCAATCACACCGCCTAACTAACCACGCCTCTTCTGTTGCGAAGCAGATACCGAAGGCGTCTCAGCTCTTCAAAATGCTCGCCGCGCGTCTCGATAATAAGGGACATATATCGTCCACGGCTTTCAAAACACTCTTCACTACCCTCAACGTGGCAATCAAATGGGCAGCGACGATAAGATGTGTTGGTCAAACGGGGGCGCTATTAAACTGCATCAGAGCAAGGTCTATATTCAGATCCATCGTCCCGCCGGAGGACAAATCGGAGATTTAAGAGCGACGGCGCCCCAACAAGCTTTCAAGGAAGACGCAACCGGTGCCCGTGAAGTATGGTCGTCCGAATGCGCTTACAGCCCCCCCACGGGCCACATGCCGTGGACGCGTGGAAGCGGGCTTTCGGAAGTTCGTATCCGCGTAAAGCCCGAGGCCGCGTCCAAGCTCGTCTTCAACTGGCCCTGGAGAGCTGAATGACGTCGCTTGCTACCGGACGATCTAATCTCATCAGCTGACATACGGCGAAGCTCGAGAGCATCCTGATCTACGACAGACCACGCAAGTGAGGGAGACAGAGCCATTCGACGGGCGAGAGCAGATCGTCTGATGCCTGTTCACGCGTACAGCGAAGACTTCCGGCGTCGGCGTGCGCTGAGAACCCCAGCGGCGAGACGTGTCGCGTGAGATCGGACCAGGAAGACGTGACGATATCCCCCGACGTGAAGTCGTCGACGCACGACCAACGCGACGTCCCGTTACTAGACCTAGGGTCCTATCGAGCCACGCGGCACCAGAGGACCGATTGGTGCCACGGGAAGCACTCACGCTATCTTGAGCTGATGGCGCCGGATCAGTTGTTTGTACTCGGGGACGATGGATCTGTATAAGAGGTCGAGCAGATGCGCGTGACCCGCATCGTCGCTGCCATTTTGCGTGGTGGGTGTTTTGAAGGGGGACGTGTCCCTAACGAACCCCGCGAGCAGTTTTGAGAGCTGAACCCTTGCGGATTGTTTCGACGGGTGGAGGAGGCGGTTGAGCTTCTTGAGGAGGAAGAAGGGGATTTGGTTCTCGAGCATTAGGATGTCCCTGCGGAGCATGTTATGGCCGAGCTTCGTTTTCTCTTTTGCTATCATCTTGGATAGGGTTCTGGCCGGGGTGGCGTCTCGGAGGAACTCGGGTTTGGCGCTGTCGGAGTAGTTGTTTTGGAGGAAGTTGAGCAGGAAGGACGTGTCGATGGCCATCATCCATGCTAGGGTTTTTGCGCTGAGATCGAGGTACCTGTTTAAACAAAAAAAAAACAAGCGTCGATTTTATTTATTAACGAAAAATATCATACATATTTGAAAGAACTAAGGGTTTGTTTGTTTGTTCAAAAAAAAATATAGGAAATGTGTTGCCACCTCAACTTTCAAGAAATGTCCCGTGTGCCACATGTGTTTTTGTTTTCAAGAGGTTTCCATTTCAAGTGTTTGTTTCGTTTTTAATTTTCAAGAAATGAAGTGTCACGTAGGATGCCACCTCACATTTTCAAAAAATGTGTTTTCACAACAAAATTGGCTGAAAACACTTGGAAATGTCCCATCTGAGAATTATTAATTAGTAAAAACACTGTTTATGAGGTTATGAAGAATAAACATATTATTTAAATTGGTTTTCTCTCTTTTCATTTTTATTATTCTTAAACAAACAAAAGAAATGGAAATGTCCAACACTTTTACTATAGAGGTTTTTTTTGTTTTTTGTGTGACTTGGCATTGAAAAGGAGAATTTTCTTTGCGAAACAAAAAAAAAAACTGTGAAATGTTTTGAAATGTCATGAAAGCATTTGAAATGTGATATTTCCATTTCCCTTTTTTTTTTTGGAAATAGCCAAACAGACTCTAAATGAAAGAATAGAATTCACACAGCCAAATCTACAGTATTTTTAAAACGCTACAGCATTAATCTTCTTTGTGCTACAGTGACATTGATATAGTAAAAACTACAGTAATTCACTGTAGTATGAATAGTGAATCTTTGGACTCTCCTATAAATATAGAGGAGTAGATGATAAGCAAAAGCAGGGATTGTGCTACAAAGCCTCAGCATAGCTCATTTATTTTTTGAATCTTCCACTCTCTTTTTTAGTTTTTTTTTTTTTGGTTTTTTTTCTCTTTTTTTTCCCTTTTAGTTGAGATTTTGGGAAATAATTCTTTTTGGGATTGCTTCGGGATAAAGCAAAGGACGTTAACCACTGATAACTCCACCAAAATAATTTATTTCTCAAAATTGGCAAAAGGAGACCATTTTAACATCTGCGCGCACAAGATAAAACGATGAGAATCTAAAGACAAATTAAGGCAACCACCAGAACAATATTGCTAGCAGCCTCATCAAAAGAAACACAGATTCCAACTTCATGCAACAGAGAGAATATAAAGGACAAAGTTGTGACACGTACTTATGAATCTCAAGGCAATCATGATCTCAAGAAGAAAAAATAAATAAAGATATTTTGAACTTTGTTTAATAATTGGTGCATGTATTACATCTATTCATCAATGTAATGATCGGTGTACTTGTTGTTTGAAATATACCGGTTGCATCCATCTATTCATATATAATAGCCATTGCGAACATGAAATAAGAGCCCGTGTAACTACCCCGGACGCAAAAATCAATGCATAAGATATGATTATGATAGATATTTTGTTTATCACTATATTGACCATGCACGACATGCATAAGATATGATTATGATAGATATTTTGTTTATCAATGTAATGATCGGTGTACTTGTTGTTGAAATATACCGGTGACGCATGCACGACATGTGTCCTGCGTGAGCCCCACGCGCGCCTGTGGCTAGATGGACCACCCTCATTTTATATTATTCACTCATGTGTATTACAAATTATCATTGCATGAGTGAGTATTAGTGAATATTGATCTTTTTGATGCAAGATATATAGAGCAGAAGTAACAAAACGCACCCTAAAATTGAAGGAATGTACACCTGGATCAGTTGTACTTAACGGTATTACTCAAATAATCTAAGTTTGCTATGCATAGAATACAAATAATTAAATAGAAGTAGCACAAGTTTATACCGGTGATTAAGATGTGATATCTCAACTAACAAAACCATGAAACTGTAAGTGCAAATAAATAAAGTAGGTAGTCATACGTACGTACTTGTGATAGTGGCAGCGTAATTTGAACTCCCGCTTCTCAAACAACTCCACAACGTCCTCGAACCCCAACCCTCCTCCACCGCGGAGCCTCTCCTGCGTCCTGCGGGCGGTGGCGAGCTTGTACCGCTCCATGTCGTACAGCTGCGGGTGCCAATGGTGGTACGGACCGAACGCGAACAGCTGAGGGACGTAAGCGTGGGGGCGGAAGCTCACCATCGGCCGAGGCACGCAGAATATCGACACAGGAGTCTTCATATCCTCTTCCCTGACCTCCTCTTCGACCAGAGCTCGGATTTGGACCACCCATCGGGATTCATCGGCGGGGGACGAGGGGGTTGATGAAAGGTTTCTCGGTGTTGAGGCCATGATATGTTACTCATGTATGTGGGGTGCGTGGAGGGGTTTCTTCCTAGTTTTTATAGTGTGGGATTCTTGGTATTAATTCTTTGCTTGTGTATAGTTGTTATGTACGTACATATTAGATTAATGTGCAATGATACTACTTATTTATCATTTTTGGTAAGAGTTAACCGCATGTACGTACATAGCTTGCATTATGAGAGTGCACGCAGTCACTTATACCCTCTGAACTATTTTATTAGCATTTTGGGCTCCCAGTACTTCCAACTTAAGGCAGTTTTCAAAGTTTATAACCTTAGTGGCTGTTTGGTTGGTTTACTGAAAACCAAGAATAGGAAATTGGGTTATGGAAATCTCAAAAACATCAATTTCCTCCATTTTCATCTCTAAAACTCACCACAACATCCAATAAAATATTATTTTTCATCTAACAACTTATCCACTTTATCCAATAAATTATTATTTTCATCTATCAACTCATCTCATATCATCTCTTAAAAAAAATCAAACACAAGAAATGAGTCACATCATCCGACTCATCTCATCTCATCTTTAAAAATCACCAACATCATCCAATAATATGGTGACAACTCATCTCATCCCATCTCCTATTATATGATTTCCTTTTTTTAGCCAACCAAACAACCATAAAACAATTTTTTTAAGAAATATGTTTCCTATTCTTTGATTTCCTTCTTTTTTTAGCCAAACAAACAGCCTTGTACTTAATATCGAGAACAAAAAGTGATGCGAGGTTCTTCAAGTTAGCATTTTAGCTATATGAATCTGCTTTGTGGTGATATTGAGGGACATATATGGAGGGTATATATTTAAATTGTGGCCCTTGTACTTAATATTCTTTCCTTCACCTAGATTTATAGTTCAAAATTAAACAGTGCCGGGATCCTCACTCCACAGATTATATATAGCTTAGAATTGGTCCAGCCTTAGTTTGGCTTCTTCTTCTTCTTTTTTTTTAACCAAGCCAAGATTGGTCCTGGGAAGGGGAGGGGGTGGACCAATTCTGGTCTGGTTAAAGAGTTAAACATAAACTAAGAAATGCTGGCTAGTTTTGACTCGGCCTTTAGCAAATAAAGAAAATACTCTAAAAAGAGAGGGTCAAGTTTCTCATTAGGGCCTTTGGGCTGGCTCCTTAATTAAAGATGGTCCGGCCTTCCTCTGTGTTCTATCTTTCACAAATTTATGTGTTTTAAAAGCCTATTACTATAGCATTAAAACCGAGATTACTGTAACAAAAAAAATAGTATGTCGTCTTTTGCACGTGTTCACCACTAGCGATTATAAAAAGGAGAACAAGCTACCAGTGCCCGTCTACTCGATCACGTGAGTTCATTAAACGTACATTAAAAAAAGGGACTACTGCTGGGTCATGTGGATTTTGGAAGCTCGAAGTAATTAGCAAACCTTATTAAAGTACACAGTTCATTTATATATACTACTAATTAATTAATTAAGAAATAATTTGGGGTCTTAAATTGTCTTTCTTTGAACTATATTTATAATAACAACGATCGATACAGTTCAATGCGCGCGGTGCAAAGATAAGTGGGTGGCCGGTGCTATTTTTCGTTTCATATAATCTTTGTAGAAACCCAAATTAAGGTATCTTTTTATAATCCTTTTTATATATATAGATAAGATATTTGATAGTTATAAAACTTAAAAAACTTATGGATTTAATTTCCAAATATTTGAAATAGACTCATCAAAAATGTTCAGGAAAGAAATAAATGTGCATGCAGCTAGCAATAAAGAAAGGCTACAAAGCTTTTTTTATTTATGAGAGATAAATAGAAAGAGTAATTCAGTGGAAAACAGATTTGGAAGGGGGAAAAAAATACAAGACCAAACAATAATATTATTACTGCCAGCAGCTGATCTCTTAATTCATTATCAAACATAAAATTAAGATACTTAATTAACTAAGAACTTTAATTATATAAGCAATGCCAAAACATCGAATCTGATATTAGCAATTTATATTCATTTTAAATAGATATATTATTAGTTCATCAGTCTATTTTATTTTATTTAGCTTTAATATCTCCATCTAACCAGGATTTTCTATATAATTTCAGAAATTAATTTTATTTAAATTACACTATAATTTGCTTAGTCGATCTCAGCCTTAGATCTGCTAGCAGCGATATAAACGGTGGATAGAATGACCACGTCGACCCACCGTCATCCACGTGGTAGAGGAATATACATCCCTAAGAAAAATTCCTCAAGGACAAAAAATATGGGACCAATAGAGGGGACAAGTGGTGTGTCCTTCTTCTATTGGATAATGAGTTGGTTATCATTAATGATGACCAACTCATTATCCAATAGTAGGGGGACACCTCACTTGTCCCCCTTATTGGTCTCATATTTTGGGTCCATGTAGCAAAGCTCCATTCCTAAACCCATAGGACGAGATGATATGACATTTGCATGCACGTGAGAAGCCTGCAAATTTCAGCTCGTGTCAGAGGCGTCTCACGTGCAGCCGGGCATCACGTGCTCCTTTGTCTCACTTTGCACACATGTGCATGATTTGGTTAAAGGAAAGGAGGGCACACGTGCATGAACAAGAACGAGGAAAGCGAAGCTCGAAGTGAATATATGGTGTCCAAAAAAAAACATAAACCAGAAGAATAATTAATTTAAATGCGGTGGCATTTTCCGCGGATGCTGTAGGAATTAGGATTGAAATTAAGACAGTTTGACCAAAAGGATATGACCGTCATTTAGTGTATTAATTATTAAGAGGTAACATAATTTATTTAACATTAATCGAGGTTTGAGATTAGATAACGAGTTGAAGGACAGAAGATGTTGGCTCTATATTTCTATTCCATGTTGATTGTTGATGACATGATAGAAAATTCAGATTTTGTGATTCTTTCTTAAACCCCTAAAATTTATGAGTTATTCTCTGACTTTATATTAGAGGCTATTAACTAGACTTACAAAATGATCGATGATAAATTGCAATGAGCAAGGTATAAACTGCATCACTAAGAAATTGTCCTATCTTATCAAGAATCGGTTCTCCAAGTTGATTCCGTTTATGACTGTTTAAATGTTATATCTAATTTCTACTTCGGTGAGATAATGACCACACCAACCTTACAATTGGCCAGACAAGGATGAACACAGACCACTGGCGATATCCTTTTCAGGATTACCTTGTCGTTCACAAGCATTGACATAGATAAGCATTTTTTGTAAAAGGTGTATTATTTGATATTCGGTATAACCGTCAATATTCCACTCAACAAGAGAATATTACCATCGAAACTTGTTTGTGACTATTAAATTTTTTAAATTGCATATCAGCAGAAGTGGGTCTTCTATAGTAATTTATTGTGTTATTCGAAGAGTATGGATGTTTTTTAATACTCTGAATTCTTAGAGGTTTTCCAATTTCATAATCTGACTTATAATCAGATATGTCATCTAATTGAGACTCAACGTTGGATAGAACATTAATGGCAAGAGATTTACCTTTTGACATATCTTTCAACCTTTTAGTTAGTTCCTCATTAAGATTATTCATTTTTTTCACCAAGTTTAAAGGGTTTATTATTTCCTAATTTGATGTTTTCGATGAAAGTCTGTGGAGTAAAAGGTTGTGTGTGTGTGTATATATATGTATATATATATATAAGTTCTTCTACTTTTAAACTTTCAAACAAATGAAAATGAAAGGAAGGTTCCTTACTCTCACTGATATATTTATTGGATAATTTGAGAAACAAGTAAACTATATACAACAAAAATCTAAACCACGTACACATTAATTCATAGATAACAATTACTTGAATTTCTTAACAACGGTTAACACATACTGACATACCTAGCTCATATTATAGATTCACAGAGGCCTTCAAAGAAAGCTCATGGGTCTAATCAGATATTTAGTTCTTTGGTTAGCTTGTTAATTAGAACAATCAATGAAAACTTGTGGTGCAGACACAAGAAGCTACAAAATTTTCAAGTCCCAAAACCTGCCCAATTATAAGAAAAATGCAAACAAAACTTGCACCCCCTACATGTTAGCCATGTCAAAGCCCAAGGCACAAAAGCTCCTCGATTAACCCCCAATCACTTGCCTTAGTTTAGGCTAATGGAGCTCTCAGGCCAAGGAGGAGGAGGCTTGAGCTCCTCACTGGCTAAAGGGGGGGAACACTAAAAACCAGCTCCCACGTTCTCCTCCCTTTCTTTATTCAACAAGCCTTTCCCTTGACAAAATGTAGTCTCGCTTCCCAAGGACTTCATATACTCCTGATAAATTTCACAAAAACCCCAGCTATCTAAAACTTTCATTAGGCCCGTTTGTTTGCAAAAATTAGAAGAGGAAAGCCTGCAAAAGTTCTGAAAAAATCAGAACTTCTGCAGGCTTTCCCCCTCTAATTTTTGCATCCAAACGGGCCCTAAGGGATTCAACAGGAAGAGTAAAAAAGTAGTTTATATAAGCGACCCTAATTCCTATTTTCTTACCTACGTACCCTTATCGAAAACAAGTAATATACAAGCGTTTGATCAGTCTTTTCCTCCCTTCTTCTGGGGCTTCAGGGAACTATGAAGCCTGCATGGTTGGAGGCTCTGGGCTCCCAGGAATTCTTCATCGGCTGCTCCTTCCACGGGAACGCGAAGAAGAACGAGAAGAACATATGCTGCTTGGACTGCTGCGTCAGCATCTGCCCTCACTGCGTAGCCTCGCACCGACACCACAGGCAGGTCAGGCGCTACGTGTACCGCGACGTCGTGAGGTTAGAAGACCTCGACAAGCTCATCGACTGCTCTAACGTCCAGGTTATAAGTTAGTTCCTAGTCATGAAAGATATGCTCTACTGATTGTGGAAATTAATTATTAATCTTTCTAGTTAAGAATTTAATTATCTGTTAATTTCTTGCAGCCGTATACGATTAACAGTTCAAAGGTTGTGTTCCTTAAGAAACGTCCTCAGAGCAGGCAATTCAAGGGGAACAACACGTGCACCTCTTGCGATAGGAGCCTCCAAGAGCCCTATATTTATTGCTCTCTGGGTTGCAAGGTAATCAGCATGAAAATTTGAATGAGGTGTTTTCTTCAATTAGTATTTCCTACGTATTACTATGTTTTTTGTGTAAACCAAACGCCAAAGATGATTACAATTTGTAAGTTTTTTTTTTCATATTTTCACTCAGGGAAACTAAGATAATTCTACAGGTAATGGTTGGAATTGTAGTTGACTACATGATGATCATGTTAGTGCAATTGTGCTCCAACTAAATCATGTGCCAAATGGACCTGCAACTCTTTAATTAAATTGTTTAATTAGTATCAGGAGACAAATTTTAGTTAGAAATCAAAAAAAAAAAAAAAGGCAAAGTTTTGTGAAAATTTCAAAAGACATCCTTAGTTTCATGGAAAGTTCAAAAGATTGTATCGGTCAAAGACACTCTAGGTTAATGAATTGTCCGAGTGAGAGAAACTTTGTTCCTTTTAACAACAGGTCGATTATTTGCTGAGGCACGATGAGGATATCTCGCCGTACCTGAGGACATGCGAGTCTCTACAGCTAGGCCCAGATTTCTTCATCCCTAATGATGTATACTGCAGTGGAGATGATGATGCTGTTGAGACAACTCATTCGACCGTTGTTGAAGGCGACGAGCCCTCGGGCTCATCGGATTCAGAGAATTTCAGCATGCCACGCACCGTGTTCACACGCGAGAAGGGGAGCGGGCTCTACTTTTGCGCAAGATCGGCGAGCGGTGCTTCCGATGAGAAGGTGGTCGCAAACATGAGCAGAAGGAAAGGCGTTCCGCATAGATCCCCGCTGTGTTAAGCTGAGAAAATTTGACTGCATCGATCTATGTCCCTTTCCTGTTTAAAGTTTTATGTGATTCTTTGACCTACTAGTTAATGTATATTTTCCCAGGGATTCCTTAGTCAATTCTTCAACGCGTGTGGTCATGAATTGGAGATTGTTGTTAATTAGAATCTGGCTTCAAAAAGTCTAAAGATGTTGATCGAGATATATAAAATCAGGGGCTATAGTTGTGTTTTTTCGTTAAATTTTAAGTACAATTATGTAAATTAAAGGACCTCGTCAGAGACTATATATCTTGGCGCGTCTTTCACCATTCTGGACCAATGATCGATACCCAACCTCCTCATAATTCACAATAAGCAAATTTTTGATTAGGATGTCACTGATCAATTGGACTAAAGAATATTTTCCATAATAATACCACTACCGTATTTAACCTGTGAAGTTAGTGCATAGATTCTTTTGCCCAAGCAACCACTGAGTATTGTATAGTAATTCATGCTACATTGGCCTCGCTTAATTACGTACTTTGTGTTAGTATTTGTTTGTAAAAAACAAGATAGTCCCACATTGGAATTTTGAGCATTGTTTTAGAGGTTTAAAAGCATTGGATGCTTAGTGGGCTTTGAATAATGGATCAAAGTATAGGCTTCTAAACCCGCGTGCGGGTAGCGCGATTTTGACGCGATTATTAGACGCACCTATGTTCTATTTTTTATATATATAATTATATATTGAATATATTTTATTTTTAATATTTTTTTAAATTTTAAAATTATGAAAAGACAAGACTGTCATAAACCAGCTGACCACTCCCACTGCATGGCCAATGTCTGGTCTCGTATAGACCATTGCGTACATCAAACTTCCGATAGCTGAGGCGTAAGGAACCTTAGCCATACTTTCTTTCTCTTCTTCTGACTGAGGAGACTGATCCTTCGATAGACGAAAATGGCTGGCCAAGGGTGTGCTCTTCTCTTCTTCTGACTGAGGAGACTGATCCTTCGATAGACGAAAATGGCTGGCCAAGGGTGTGCTCACTAGCTTGGCGTCGCCCATGTTGAATATCTGCAAAACACGGTTGATGTACTCCGCCTGAGATAACTACAAGAGATCTCTCTTCTTATCACTCGTGATTTGCATTCCAATGATCTTCTTTGCTAGACCCAAGTCCTTCATGTCAAACTCCTTTGACAGCTGCTGCTTCAAACTCCTGATATCCTCCATATCTGCACCTGTAACCAACATATCATCAACATACAGCAGTAGGATGATATAAGTGGACTGATATCTTTTGAAGTAGCAACAGTGGTTGACATTGCACTTCTGGAAACCTTCCTTGTGCATGAAGCCGTCAAACTTCTTGTACCACCGCCTTGGGGCTTGTTTCAGGCCATACAAGCTTTTCTTGAGTCTGCACACCAGGTTATTCTTCTTTTCTTCTAAGAAACCTTCTGGTTGGTGCATGTATATCTCCTCTTCTAGATCTCCGTGAAGAAACATCGTGAATATGATTAAATTGATTTAGTTAGTTAATGTTACCGACTTACATTTTATTGGTTTATAATTAATTAGGGTATCAAAAGCAATACCTTTTTTTGGGGACAACATTGATGTCGTTGCACTAGCGTTCACTTCTCCTGCTTAACAATCAACTTTTACCCTTCATGTTCCACGCTACGCTACCCATATTCTAGTTTTCCCATCTAACAATGTAAATGTAAATGGATGTTATGAGTTGTCAACATAATTTGCAAAAAATATAGAACTATTCGCTCTTAATTATGAAAGTTTAAAAGTAGTCAGTATAATGATAAAAAAACTTTATTGTTATATTTCGGGTAAACTAATAATTATGATAACTCACATAATAAATTCTGAAATACATATCGTTAGGAGGGTATCTACTACTTTTAACTTAAAAGCAAAACCTTCAAGATATTATTTAAGCAATTTTGTTCGTTTATTCACTGCTCAAGTTGAAGTAAAATTATTTGTTCTACCATTTTTCTTAAAAAACAGTATTTATAACCATAAATTTTTTTCCTTGCAAATGATGACGTTAACTTTTATCTGACATTTCACAAATATAATCTTTTATAGTTCTATTAAAGAAAACCAATAAAACTTGCTAATTATTGTATTATTTTGTTAACTGGTTTTGAGTCCACTCTGTAAATACTAGTAAAAAAACTTATCTCTAAAGTTTTTATAAACAAATATTTATAAAAAAAATTATATTATCAATTTGATGATAGATATATAATACCCACCGCAATCGCGCGGGCTCAACACTAGTATACGTGAAAACAAAACCTATTCAGACAACAGTTCGGAGCAGATCCGTCACTAAACCAGACCCGACCCGATACGATTACTCACCAGTCACCCCCCGGGCGCGCAT
>NC_033794.1:1604505-1624968 GCF_001876935.1 Asparagus officinalis | reverse complement strand
GACCACCACCAACATCTGCGGCGATCGCTGATCTCCCCATTCTCTCTCCTCATCTCCCCTTTCTCTCTCCTCTCGTCCCCCGTCGCCGCCATGGGAGGCCCCAACAAACCCTCGTCCTCCAAGTCCAAATCCGAGGGCAAGCCTAAGCCCGTCGTCGCCAAGGACGAGGCCTACTTGAATGCCGTCACTGAGAAGCGAGTCAAGCTCTTTGAATCGATTCAGGCTCAGCAGATTGCGCATCGCGAGAGTATTGGCGGCGAACTCATTAAGTAAAACCCTAATCCTGATCCAGTACTTTTTGTTTTGGAATAATTGACTAAAACTCGACGCTATTAAGGGTTAATTGCACTTAGAGGGATATGGAATTGAGGGGTAAAAAATGACACAGTTAACACTATCATTAAGTTCAATTCCCAAAACCCATTAGTCACACCAAATCAGTTCCCATAGATAAAACTAATGGCAGTTAGTTCTTATGCTTTCGGTGCAAATTTAATGGATTCAGAAGTTAGGGGGTTGAAGATATCTGGGAAAATTTAAAACTTTGCTGTAGTTGCTTGAAATGTTTAAAGTAGAGGGACTAATCTTGGATAACTAATGGGTTCTAGGGGCTTGTGGTTTATAACATCGCATGAGATGTGGAGGACCAATAGCTCAAGACCCCTTTTGATTAATGTAATTTAACTTCGTGTCTTGTTCAAAGGATTACGCTGCCGGATGGAGCGGTTAAGGAGGGGAAGAGATGGTTGACTTCGCCACTAGATGTGGCCAAGGAGATCTCCCTTGGATTGGCCTCAAATTGTTTGATTGCAGAAGTAGGGATTTTGTTGATTTTTGTTGTTTAAGTTTGCTTTATTGATGTTGATTGTCTTATTTTCTTGGGGTGAAGGTCAATGGAGTTCTTTGGGACATGGCGAGGCCGCTGGAAGAAGATTGTACACTGAAGCTCTTCAAGTTTGATAGTGACGAAGGGCGTGATACCTTTTGGCATTCTAGTGCCCACATCCTTGGGGAGGTGCATATTGCTACGTATTCTGTGTCTCATGATTAGTTTCGACAAAGAGTGATATTCCTCAATAGCATGCATGATTTTTATGTCTGTAGTCTTCTGCGGACTCAATTGTAAAAATTATATGTTATAATTTACATTTACAATGAGTGCTTAGTAAAAACCCAATCCACATAGTTTTTGCTGGTGCTATATTTTGATTTGTATCTCCATTATATATGACAGGCCCTGGAGAGGGAGTATGGATGCAAGCTGTGTATCGGGCCGTGCACAACAAGAGGGGAGGTAAATATGATTATGCTTACACTTTACACATTTTATTTCCTACAATGCTGATGGTTATTGCCTGATTATGTTTTGTTTATGTTGATAACTCCAAACGTCAACTTCAGTCTATTCTCTAAATAACATGAAGAAAGTTGTAGAGTTTCATCCAGTATTGGGTGGTATCATCTGATATGCAACACGAATCACCTGTAGCTTTAAAAGTTGCTGATTCTTTTATCCGAAATTGGCTGGACCTGATGAGAGTATGGGGAGTTTTTATTCAATCCACAAAGGTCAGAATGTACCACTGTAGGCAGTTGTTGTTCCTTGCGTCAGAAATGATCGACTATGCTTTCTATTGGCAATTTCATTTAGAAACAAAATCCTTGACTGTATTGTCTAGCGCCTTTATTTTTATAGGTTTATATTTCAAGCTGTTAAACTACTTTGTATCTGCCCAAGCTTTTGTTTCATTATAAATTTATAATTTATATACTAGATGCAATTGGCAATTGGTTGTGATCATGTGATATAACCTAATACCTCTCACAGGGCTTTTATTATGATGCTTACTATGAGGACCTGACACTAAATGAGGAGCATTTCAGCCAGATTAAGTCTCAGGCGAATAAAGCTGTTGCGGTAATACCTACATCCAAATTTCTTTTCTTTTCTTTTATTTTTCACATACTTGGTTTGTCTAGGCTGTTTGTTTTTTGAGATATTGAACTTGATTACGTATTATGTGATGTGATTTAGAATGACTATTTTGCCAGAGAACCTTTATTCTGTTTCTCTATTGGGGTTGAGTCAATTCGCAATATTTGCAGGGCACAGATTGATATTATGTTAATGTTCTAGTTGTTTAGGTAATGAGGCACTTTCAAGTATTGTCATAAACCATATCTTTTTCAAATCACAGTCAGTATTATCAGGTTGTAATAATTTTTTTATCTTTTCATTCTTTTTTCCTGAAACATAAAAAGCACATGCTTAAACAAGTTAACCCATGTAGCTAATTTCCTGGAAATAACTGTGTATTACCTTTTAGACATTGCATATTCGAGCATATGCTATGGTTGAAATCATTAAATTTGATATGATTTCATAAGTTGGGAAACACATTTTAAGGTACACGGACTAGATGCGGCATGTGTTGCAAGTTTTATTACAAATCTTGATAAAATATTCAGAATGACGCTAAAGGCAATATAGTGTATGAGAACAAAAGGATTGCCAAGTTCTTTTTTTTTGTTTTGGCCATTTTGGCCCAGCAATATATATTGCTGTGTGTTTCAATTCCTCATCAATGCATTCTACAATGTTGAACACTGGTAGTTTCAGAATTCTATTCCAATGTTAATTGACATCAAGGGAGCACTGTTCATTTCCTCAAAACAGTTTATTTATCATACCTTAAGCTTTGAAGTATAATCCATTTATATTATTTAGGTTCCTTAATACATGAAGAAATTTCATCAGTTAATTGTAGGGTTTGTAGGGTATTGGACCTAAGTAGTAGTTGGTATATGTCCCCTCCACCCCTCACACCCCACCCAGACACTGACCTAATAGGTAATAGAAGTCCATAACAATGGGCTTCCCACCTGTAATGAGTCCCTTACCAGCATTCATGGACCTTGTAACTTTGTGTCTGAAAAAGTATTTGTCTGAAAAAAGTATTCTTAATAAATGGAGCGCATTCTTAGGTACCTATGTCAAGTATCAACTTTGTGTTAGATTGATATTATGTATTCGTGTTAGATTGATATTATGTATTCTTTACTTTTGCTACAGGAAAAACAGCCGTTTGAGCGAATTGAGGTATCTAGAGCACAAGCTCTTGAAATCTTTGCAGAAAATAAATTTAAGGTAAGTTTTTCTATCATTTGTCTTTAACAATTTCTTTACAATATAGGTATCTGGTTTTTCATTCTTTCTTGTTATTTCTTATCACATGCCAAAATCCAATCAGGCTATGTATTCCTTTTTCTCATTTACAAAAGGCCAATTTGTTCAAAATTGTTGAATGTTATTGGATGCCAACTTTTCAATACATTTGAAGTACTTACTGTTTTATTTTTCCAAGAAACGTTTGGCACAGTTGTATAAACACCGTTTTTCGAAGTAAACATATTGTCATGAAATTTGACTACATACAGGTCGAAATCATTAACGAGTTACCTGAAGACAAGACAATCACTGTTTACAGATGTGGCCCTTTAGTTGACCTTTGCCGTGGTCCACACATCCCGAATACATCTTTTGTGAAAGCATTTGCTTGTTTGAAGGTAACCTATATTCTTCCTGTAAAAAGGGAATCATGATAGAAGTATTTTTGTTCGTGAAGCTAATAACTTGTTATTCAGGCGTCATCATCCTATTGGAGGGGGAAATCTGACCGGGAGAGCCTTCAGAGAGTTTATGGAATTTCTTATCCAGATGCTAAACGTCTGAAGGTACAAGGCATATTCATATTCTTATGTTTGGATTTGGAAACCTTACATCATGTATTGGTTTTAATTGAGAGTTTCTTCTGTGATGACCTCCGATTCTCAACAATTGGTATTAGAGCAAATTGTGCCAGCATCCATACTATTACTTAGAATTCCATTCATCCTCTTTTCTTTTTGTTATTGTTTAAGATAGATGAAAGATTTTTACATTATGTTTTGTGAGAAATTCCCGTTTTATTGGGCTAATTTTTTTGGTTTATTATTTCTCACAGCTTGGGGATCTGTTTCTTTTAAGATGCCATATATTCCATGCTAGTTTCTCTTTCTTCCATTGCAACTTTCAGGAATGTATTAAAAGATCTGATTTTGTAAACATATGTTTGACATTTATGTTGCAGGAATACCTGACCATGTTGGAGGAAGCAAAGAAATATGACCACAGAATTCTGGGCCAGAATCAAGAACTTTTCTTTTTTCATCCTCTCAGGTAATAAGGGGTAATTATTGCCTTCTGCAATTCACTACTTGCGATCTGAAGGGGTGGCATGTGACTTGTTTTGATTAAGCATGCAGTCCTGGAAGTTGTTTCTTTCTACCATATGGAACTAGAGTCTACAACAAGTTAATGGATTTCCTTCGAGCACAATACAGAGAAAGAGGCTACCAAGAGGTTAATATAAATCTCTAAGGATTTACTTGGTAACTTGGACGTCTTAAATTTCTCGTTGTTTGTCTTTTACCTTTTCAGGTCCTAACACCAAATATCTATAACATGCAATTATGGGAGACGTCAGGGCATGCTGCTAATTACAAAGAAAACATGTTTGTTTTCGAGGTAGGTATTGTCATGCTCGTTTTTTCGGAAGGGAATTTTTGTACATCCTGCCTGCATATTCTTATTTGCCCATAGGGAAAGCCTTTAGTAGTTGCCTCTTCTGTGTTGCCTGCATTACTTTGTTTTAAGTAGAAGGTGTGTTTCTTCCAATGCAGATAGAAAAACAGGAGTTTGGACTGAAGCCGATGAATTGCCCTGGGCACTGCCTGATGTTTGAGCACAGAGTACGGTCTTATAGAGGTCAGATTAATTTATTTTGTATCCATTTGCTGTAAAAATACAGTATACTTCAATTGCATTCAGAACAGCATGAGTGTGTGGATCCAACTAGTTTTGCTTCCTTGTATTTTATGAATTTGATATGCCCAGTTAAATGGTACCATTTCTTATGATGTGTATGATGTAAGATATTACTGATTCATTTTTCGTTTCGTAGTTATAAAAAAAATATTTAACCAATTCCTTCCTAGTTGATGGATTTTTCATTTCTGACCATATGGAGATAATTTTGCAGAGTTGCCACTTCGCTTGGCAGATTTTGGAGTTCTGCATAGGAATGAGCTTAGTGGTGCTCTCTCTGGTTTGACACGTGTTAGAAGATTTCAGCAGGTAATTATCATCTCATACCAAGAGGATGATCATTTACCTTTGTTGGTTGTCTTTTTTGTGTTATTTATTTATCCTTTTCCTATTTATGTATCTTTTTTCAATGCCAATGATCTCCATATAGTGTGTGATGCATGTCTTTATATTCTCACTTTACTAATCTTTAGTTTCTTCCCTACGTACTTAACTAATGTTTTCATGTTTTTGCAGGATGATGCACATATATTTTGCATGGAGAGCCAGGTTATATTTTAATTGTTTAAAATGGAATCGGATGCTATATCTCATCTTATATAAGTCTTGTAGATATTTAAAGAAGCTATTGATGTGTATTATCTAATATCTTGGGAACTCAAACTTCCAAATTTCACGGAAGTATGAGTTGAAATTAATTTGCATAGAGAGTAAAGTGTTTATGGTTGCTCTTTCCCAGTAAATCAATTATCAGGCACTGTTCTACTACTGGATTGCAGTTGCTTTCTTCTGACAATTATTGCAGCTGCTTCTGTAAATTATCGTGACCATGGAGAGCACTTTCTAATAGAATTCTGATCGAATTATAGAGACTGTTTGAGTATCTTGATTGAAAATGGTTAGCATCTAAAAGATTGGTTCTTCCTTCTGTAATCAAGTGAGGTATAATTTCTTACAAATTCAGAAATTTTTAGTTGTACAAAGCTAGTGCATGAAATTAACAAGTATCAGCAGTTGTACAGCAGATCCTATGAAAACCCGGGGGAGCCTTGATAGCAGACCTGATGTCTAATGCCTGCACTCTTTAACCACCAGCAGTTAAGGGCCAAGCATTCCATTTTCATTTAAAAATTAGTAAACGTGGAAAATACCCAAAAGAAATAAAAAATGCAGGGGATTTAAGGAAAGTTGTAAAAAGATGTAATGAAGATCTGAAGTAACCTATGTTACCCGGGTACTTCTATATTGAAACCGTACCCGTACCGGACACGTACCCGACAATTTCCCGTACCCAAACTTCATGGACACTTCTTGAACATATGCATGCATTTATTACAACATGTACTCAATTATACGATATATGCGTTAATTTAAAACACTTGTCAAAGACTTCCTGGACGTAGAGCTTACACTTCACATCCGTCTTTTGAAACTAATGAGATATGGGTCAGGTTCGTTTCAGTCCATACCCAAGTTCAAAACTATATAGTTAATGGGTCGTTTAGATGTCTAGTCAGAAAATGAGTAATTTACAATTCACGATAATCAATATGATAAAAGAAACTAAAAAATGTGATCGGAATTTTAATTCTAATGACACATGAAGCAGGAAAAAATTATCTCATGTACATTATTAATTCAATATGTATATGTAGCTGTGTCCCCGTACCCTACATTTTACAGTTTTGCCGTGTCCCTTACCCGCACCCATACCAGTACCCGCACCCGTTTCCATGCAACTTAGGAAGTAACTGATTATCTAATAACTAAGAAGGAATACAGGAAGAAGCTGCATGCAGCAGTAGGAGAGGAGAAAGAAGATAGCAGGTAACAGCAGTGGAAGCCACAGCACAGGCAACCAACAATGGAAAAGAAGAGGGAGGAAGAGGGCAAGGAGGGGAGAGGTGTTAGAGGCTTAAAGAATATTAATATTTTCATGCTCTCGAACCAAGTAAAGTAGTTTTAGCTACCTTTTACGTATCTAGGTGATTTCTTTCTTTTTACCTTCATAGTTGCTGAGGTATTTCAGATGATCCGACCTTTTATGGAAAATAAAACATGTCACAGAATCAGTATTAATGTCATTTGATTACACTACATTGACTAGGTTATTGAAACTCAGCTGTAACAATGTTGACACAATTTGCACTAATGGGAATTGGGAAGAAAAGAACTAAACTCATGATAATATAGACTATAGAGAGTCAAGATCAAGAAGAAATTTGATAGCTTTGAGTTTGTTATTTTGACTTCTGCTCCGTACATAATATTCGTGATGAACTTCCCTATGATTTGGCCAATGTGTTATTGCTTGATCCTTATAGTTACTAAACCACCATAATTTCTTTGGGATATAAAATTATAAATATGAACAAAACATACTGTTTATAGTTAGACCAAAGAGCATATTTTCTGTCTTCATCTGCTTTAATCTTTATTAGTTGCTTCTCATTGTCTTTTATAACATGTTCCTTCTTCTAAAATTTGATACTTCATTAGCATTGTTATCATGTAGTAGTAGGTTACTAGTGATCTATTATTTTATCATAGTTAAATTTCATGCTTCTTGTATTTACTCCGAGTTGGTCAGATGTTGAAGTGTTGAATAGATAATTTTTTGATATTGTTTGCTCTTCTTGTGGGCACTGCTGAGAGATTCTAAGACATCTTTCGCAACTTTTCCTCATTGCAGATTAAAGATGAGGTCAAAAGTGTCTTGGATTTCATTAGCTATGCCTACAAGATATTTGGCTTCACATTTGACCTGGAGTTGTCAACGGTACATCTTTCGTATATTCATTGTCTTTTGATTTGCAATCTTATGCGCTAAAATGGAGGATTTATATGAAGTATACTCGCAATAATGTTTGCTTTGCCATTTTGACCAATTATTGTGCTTATATTTGAACTATTTTGATTGGAATAATCTAGGTTGAATTTGAATTCTTTTATGCTGTGATAAGGCTTATACCTGGTCGTTATTTGTAAATGTCTGGACCCAAGTGGGGCAGTTGATTTCTGCTTTGTCTGCAGTAAACTTAATTAGCTCTAGAATAGAAGTTTCCAGATCATTCCTGTTTCTTCCAAATGTCTTTATCTTTGGGTAATGCCTGCATAAGAAATTGAAATATATCCTGCTAGAACTAAAGATTAGAGATAGAATTTCATATTTGGAATCATTTTGATTAAATTCTCTTATTGGCATGTAGCGGCCAGAGAAATATTTGGGAGATATAGAAACATGGGACAAAGCTGAAGATGCTCTAAAGGAGGCTCTAAATGAATTCGGAAAACCATGGCAGGTATTCCTGCAGGATTTCTTTATACTCTAGTATCAATTCGTTTATTTACACTGAAATCTTTTCCTTTTTGTTCCTTGACTTACTATGGATACTGGTTATGAACTCTATGTGATTGTGTAATTACAGAATCAGTTAATTGACATTATATTGTGTGGATATGGATAGATTCCTCAGTATACATCTTACATCGAGGGATTCTCACTTGCTAATTATTTCACACAGATAAATGAGGGGGATGGTGCATTTTATGGACCAAAGATTGATATTGGTGTTTTTGATGCTTTGAAGAGAAAATTTCAATGTGCAACCTTACAGGTCTTACATCATAATAGAGTATCTACAATTTAAGAGTACTATCTTTTTATTAGGAATTATTTTCTGACATATTATTGTTTGGTAACAGTTGGACTTTCAGCTTCCGGATCGTTTTCAGTTATCTTATGCAGCAGATGATCAAGGAAAAACTGGGCGCCCTGTTATGATTCATAGAGCTATCTTAGGATCTGTTGAGCGCATGCTTGCAATTCTTCTGGAGCACTATAAAGGGAAGTGGCCATTCTGGCTGAGCCCTCGACAAGCCATTGTTTTTCCAGTTTCTAAGAAGAATAATGATTATGCATTACAGGTAACAAACATATACTTGATATATACTATTGATGTTAGCGGTTGCTTGAGGAAGTTTTTTCTTGTTTATTAATAATTAGCATGAAAGAATCTCATAACAGGTCATCCTATTTATCAGCAATAGTCACTGTTCACAAGTATTTTAATTATTTATGCTAAAGCAAAAAATGTTGAACTGAGATTTATTCTTTTTATGTTGGGGTTTTTGTTTAAATTTTCCTCTTCTTGAAACATGTTTCTTCGAAGTATTTGAGATATATGGTTTCCTATTGGTCATGTCGTATAAACCATATTTGGTGAAGTCTATGTTTGAAAAAGCTCTTCTGAAACTCGCCTCGAAACTCGCTTCACAACTTTTCAAAGGATAATCGCTTTGGAACTCAACAGAGAAGCTAATTTTCCCTGGAAGCATACGCCTCATTGTTCAAGGCATAAATTAAGCGTGTGCTTCATGTTCCATAGAACACTTCTCCTGTATATAAATATTTTAACTAAAATAAGATGCTCAAGTGTATCTTCCATATGACCATTTGGCTGTCAATAAGGTATATCTGTGCACGCACTCATGTCTCTATTTAACATATTTAAATCTGGTGTGCCCGTGTGTGTACGTGTGTGCACACGCACGTCTATATTTCACATATTTAAATCTGGTATGTGCGTGTCCGCGCGTGTGTTTGTCACATATTTAAATCTGATTTAGTAGTCTGGATATATATATATATATATATTTGTAAATTATTATACCACTGTATATTATATTTTCCAATAATATTTATAAATTTTAAACTTAAAATATACTTAACTCATGAGACTTACCTCTCACGTTCTGAAGCTTACGCCTTGCTTCATAAAAGGGTCAAACGCTTTGCCTTGCACTTCTGCTTTTCTAAACATTGGGTGAGACAGTTGCGCTTGTAAGTGTTAGGCAAATATAAAAGAATATATTTCATAGTGGGTCTTTGTGCCCAGCAGTAAAGTTGTGAATGATAAACAAGCATAAAAGAATATATTTCATAGTGCCAAACTGAGCTGTTAACCCTTGTGCCCTTGAAAATAGTTATACTGGTACAAAATCAAATAATCCAATTCACCCAAAAGCTTTAAGTGTATGATCATGGCATATCGACGTGTAGCAAACAAACATAACAATTAAGCACCTCAATATTTGACTCTTGAGTAAGAAAATTTCTGTTACATGACTAGATTTGTTCTGTTCTTGCACATTATTTGTCAATCTACAGAACTATGCAAACATTTACCTGCATTGCTTACTGTACTTCTTTCTTATGCCGCTATTAGGTACGTGATCAAATACATCAGGCCGGGTACTTTGTGGATGTCGATGTAACAGGCAAAACAATAGAGAAAAAGGTAATATTATTTCATCCCTCTTTCATAACTGTGGTCTCACACCAATCCATCATGCTATTTCTTGAATGGATAAATATTTTAAACTCTACCTTGGCTTCGACTTCTTAGGGGCTTCTGTTGGATGGAGCTTTCTTTTCTTGTGGAATTGCAGTACATATTATTGATTTACTTAAAATGTGTTTTACTAAGTTCTTAATTGTGCTGTAGTATTGTAGACTGTTGATCGTTTTGCCTTGAAGGTATTTGGGTAGATACACAAAATGAATTTCCTAAAAGCTTGGCGACGCTTTGACGAGTGAAATTGCAGTTTTCATTCTCTTCGAACTAAAAAGACTCTTATGCTATATAGATGCACTGGTTTTTGCATGTTTAGATGGATGTTGGTAGGATGACATACACGTTTTTCGTTTATAAACTGTAGATTTATCTGCTTAAAGTTCGAAAGGGCTACCTCTTTGTCAGACACAAAATGTCCTCAATAGTTTTTATATATTTGCAGGTGCGAGATTATCAGATGGCTCAATACAATTATATATTAGTTGTTGGTGAAAAGGAAGCAACAAGTGGACAGGTTTCCCCCCTAAACTTTGAGATAATCCCTAAACTTTGAGATTTTTTTCCCCCCCCCCCCCACCACCACCCACACACACACACATATTTTCTCTTCATTTTAAGAATTAAGATGCTAGGTAAGTACGATATTAGTAGATGGACTATTTTAGTAATGTAAGCAAAGTAATCTTCTTTTCTCAATTTTTTTTCATGTTATTTTGTAGGAAAAGATTTTATTTACTTAAGAGTGCATGTTGTTGCATCTGTCCAATAACCAGGCTACTGAATATCAGAGTGCCCCTAAAAAAAAAAGCTCATG
This sequence comes from Asparagus officinalis, assembly GCF_001876935.1. Taxonomy (NCBI): domain Eukaryota; kingdom Viridiplantae; phylum Streptophyta; class Magnoliopsida; order Asparagales; family Asparagaceae; genus Asparagus; species Asparagus officinalis. Next base: position 1,613,930 of record NC_033794.1, on the reverse strand, counting down.
TGTCTTTCAACAGTGATGAAATGTATTCAAGGACCCAAATTTGCTCGAGTTTAAAACCAGTTTCGGCGTTCTATAGTAGATATCTCTTGAATTTGAGTTGCATGCTCTTCTTCTCTGATCTTTTTCCCTGTATGTGTGTAGGTGAGTGTTCGGGTGAGAGACAATGACAAACTCACAGTGATGTCCATGGAGGATCTACTCGGACTTTTCAAGAGCGAAACTGAAGCCTACCATTAAAAACACGTGAATTGAAGCACGTGAATTGTGATAATTATCGGAATTGTGATAATTATCGCCCGATACCTGATTTTTGCCTGTGGGAAATTTCACGTAACAAATTGTACCTAAATCATATCAATTTGTGTATTTTAGTCCCCTAGCTAAGTTTTTGTGAATTAGAGCAGACTGGCTACTTATTTCTTATCTAAGACTAATTTTTGTCAAAACTCTCATATATGACAACTTTTGTCATGAAGAGGCGTTGAGCAGCTGGGCTTTGTTATCTGATACTTGTATTTTTTTCTTGGGATTAGGAATATGATAATTAAGGTAGCATGACACAGTGAAAATGTTGTAAGCCTATTTTGTTAGTCTCCTATTATATTACATATGGCATAAACGTGACCAATTTTTTATCGAACTCGGTCAAATTACGAATGCTATGTCTTTACTCCTGTTCTCCATTGATTCATTGAAGTAGGTAAAAAGATATTAGATTAAGTGCTAGTCCTAGCGTTACAAAGTAAAGTTTGATATGATCGCTGGAATTTACAATTGACGAAGTGAGATGTATTTATATTAGTAGTTGCCAATTATGTATCTAATCATTTTTCTATCCCGAATACTGTATACACTGTTAATTCTCAATCTATTAGAAAAGCAATTAAATAGTTCCGAAACAACATTTCTACGGAAGGAAAATCTTGTTAGTAAAGAGTTTCACTAAGGGTTGCAAATGTGGATGGATAGAGTCATCTCGATAAGAAAAACTCATATTCATATCTACTAAAATTGAACGTGGATCCGGATAAGTATGCAGATATACACGAGGATATAAAACAAATATGAGAAAACTAGATAAAAAAGATATAGTAACATCTAACATGCGCATCGTACCTAAAATGCCAAGAGTAGGTCCCATACTCATCAAAATTAACCTCGAAAACTTTATTAATCTGGGATTACAGCAATTGTAACATTTTATGGTCAACTTATATTCATATATTTCAAATATTGATCTAGATATTTCTCTACATATCGCATGCTTAGTGATCATATTTGTATCTAACGAATATTGATACAGATATATCTGGGTACAAGGACAGGGAAAACACTTGAAAAAAAATACTACAGTAATATTAATATGTCTATTTTCTCTACTAATGCTTAAAACTTTCATCTCCTGGGTTACTATCATATATAATTATAAGGAGCTTTGCTATAGGGACCTAAAATATAGAACCAACAGGGAGCACATGTGAAATGTCCTCCTCCTATTGCATAATGAGTTGGTCATCATTAATGATATAAACTGTGCTCCACTGAACTTTCATTATACAACCTTGGGAATTTTTCACCCTAATAATACAAACAGGCTCCTTAATCATCGTTTTTATCTCCCTAACAAAATCTTTAAAACCCACGGAGGAAAAAAACAAAAAACAAAAAAACAAAAAAAGGGAAAATTTGGGTGGCTCCCCCTGCGTTTACGTATATATATATATATATATATATATATATATCAGTGCAATAATCGATCGTACCCTCTCAAAAGTCACGTGACGCCGATCCCTCTCAAACTCTAGAGAGAGGGAGAGGGAGGTGAGAGGGCTTTCTCGCTCGATCTCTTCACCAACATCGCCGCCGTATCTCTCTCTCTCTCTCTCTCTCTCTCAAGGTAACGAGAAAACCCTAACTTGTCAATCAAGAGATCTGTTCTTGTTGCGTTTAGAGAAATCGGCTTCATTCTTGGGTTTTCTCCGTCGAAATTGAATTTTTTTTTTTTTTTGGAGTTTGGCGTGCTTTTTGATGTCTAAAGATGCGATTTTTAGGTCAAAGATACGGCCTTTGATGCAGAAAGCATGGGATCTTTGTTTGGGGTTTATATGCTGGTCTGGGGAATTTTGCGGGGTTTATATGCAGTTCTCGGTGTTCTTAGGTTTTGTGCGTGACAATCAGTTTGTTTGCGCTATGATGCTCTAGTTCTAGATAGATAGCACGAGTTTGCAATTTTTATAATTTTCTCTCTTTTTCCATAGGGGTAGCTGACGGGCTAAAATTAAGTTGAAGTTCCATGTTGAAAGGATCTAACAACTTGACTTTTTTTGTTTGTAATTTGCTTCTAGTTGTTTGAAGGTTTGGTTGATCACCTTTTGAGTTGGAGTTACCATAATTTAGTCACTGAGAGCTTTCCTTGTTCTTTATTCTTACATTGAAGAGGTTGCTCAAAGAGCCCGACATTTGTTTCTTTCGAAAATTATCAAAATGGGTATATTGCTGCGTTACAGTGAATCACGACATTGTTGATTCCAATATGGAAGTGGTAAGGTAGCTTCTTTTTGTTTCCGGTTATTGATGTCTTTATTTTTTGCTATGTTTTCATAGAATAGGAGGCAAGGATGGCTTCCAACGAAGCGGTGAAAGTAGCATCTGGGAGCGGTGTTACTGAAGATTCGGAGACTACAGTTGAGATAAAAATTAAAACTTTGGATTCTCAGACATACACTTTACGGGTGGATAAATGTGTAAGCAGCTTTCTTTCTCTTATGTTGGCATATTGCATATCCAAAGTAATAAATCAATGGTCTTCCATTTTCGATTTATATACTTCTCAACTACTTGTCCTTGGAATGTGCCTAGCCAATTTCTGTTTACCTGTTGAGTTGCTTGCTTTAGTTTTTCTTCAGAAAACTGTTGGAAGTAGATGTGATATCTCCCAACATTAATTCCTTAACTATAACTCGTATATTTTACTTCTTTTTACATGTGATATGATTAGTGTATTTCTTCTGTTGTACATTTCATATGTAAAAAATGTTTATTCCACTAGATCCCCTCACTGGTCAATGTAGATACCTGGAATAGTTTGTATAGTGTCTTGTGTTATACACTTCATAAATAAATTTTCTCACTAAGCTGAATCGCATTGTTGGATTGTTTTATAGATTCATGTTGGGATAAGGGTTTGACATGACACCATATGGATACTAGTACCAATGAATCTATAATTTTATGCACCATATATTTTGTAAAGGCATATATATTTCCTGTTTGTCTATTCTGTGAGGTCTTTTTAATTGTATGAGTTGAACTTGTTTCTGAAACTTCAAATTAACATTATCTCTATAAGTTTAATTATTTTAAAAAAATTCCTTGCAGGTTCCAGTCCCAGCATTAAAGGAACAAATAGCCAGTGTGACTGGGGTGTTGTCACATCAACAACGTTTAATCTGTCGTGGCAAAGTTCTGAAAGATGATCAGCTACTCTCTGCTTACCGTATCTTTTGCTACAGTAGTTTATTTTTTTGGGGCATATTTTCTTTTCTTGGTTGAAATGCTTTAGTTTGGTGTAAATGTTAAAATTTGACAAATAAGCTAACTCACTATAACATCCTATCATGAATGTCTCGGATCTTATCTGTATGAGACAACCTAGGTCGCACAGATACGGGTGCGGACACTGGTACGGACACGGGACCTGGCAAATTTGTAAAAGATGTGTGTGTGTGTGTGTGTGTGTGTGTGTGTGTGTGTGTGTGAAATAACTCATTAAAAGATTGTTCCATAGTTAATAATAATAACTGCATAAAACAACAGTTGCCAGCAACTAGAAATCTAAAACAAAGAAACAACAATTAAATAAGATACTAGAAACCAAGGCAAGTAGCAAATAGGATATATCAGTTAGATTTCAAATTGAAAACCCATAAATAGATTAGAAAATCCAGCTCACCAAAGAAGAGGGAGAAACTCAATTGCAATGTTAAATATATTTCAAAATCAGAAAAACCATAAAAACTCTAGAAGTTAAAAATACTAAAGTAGTTACTGCTTTGAGGAGATGGGTTCCTCTGAAGTCGGAAATAGCAACAAGAGAAATCTAGTAGTCATGAGCAAGTAGATCTCACGACAAGCAGAGCTTTGGCTGCCGTTTTCTTCTTTCCTGGGTTTGGAGAATAGAAAGAATGGAGAAGAGAAGCACACGTGGGTTTTTTTAGAAAAGCTTTTAAGTATGTTATTTGGATAGCGGGTCCAAAAACGTTTAGGCTTTTAACCGAATACCCAAAAGAACCCATATTCTAAGTTATTGGGTTTGTTATTTTCTGGATCCACTTTGTGTAACTAATCACGCCTGTGTCGAAGGCATGTCTGGGGAGTGTCCGCACCTGACACGTTTCGGACATGGGTGTGGCCCTAGAATTGCCGAGTCGGGGTATCCTAGTAGCTATTTTGTCATGCTATATTTTGTATGCTTTATGTCTCCTACCCTTCTCTTGACTCTGTTAGTTTTAATAGCCGAGCCCAAATCTGGACAAAGACATTGCTTAGTTACTATCTTTTTTTTTATCAAGGCACATTTTATTTCTATATACACTGTTGTTTTTGGATTGTGTTGCTAGTTGCTAGTCTTGAATCAAAATCTGAAAGACTGAGCAATGTTATATTTTTTCCCTCAATTGTTTGGAATTGTTTGATCACATCTACATTGCCTTGTCGGTCAATAAATTTTGGGCTACATCTAGTGATTGAACTTATAACTTGAAGAAATTATTCCTGCATCCAATCCTCCTTCCCTCCACCATCCTTATCCCTATCCATCTCACTATGTCTTCCCTTGCTTGCCTCACACTTGGCAAAGCAGGTAGATTTGTAGAGAACAGGGATGTGAAATGGTTTTCAAACAGGAAAATAGAGACAGAAAAGAAATTGCAGAGGATAAAACAACTAAGTGAAACAAAGTGTGGAATGAAGTTCATTCTTCTGAAGCCAGTTTTATTATTTTATAGAAAGACTTGATTCTAGTTTGTAGAAAGTTGATAATTCTCACCGTCACTGTTGTAAATAGCGGTGCATAGCGTTGCTATAGCGGTTTTCATAGCTATTAGTGCTGGCTACCGCTATCCTATCAGCAAAAGTGGTAGCAAAGTGGCCAAAACCGCTATTTGCTCGTGATTGTGCGCGATAGCGGGTTTAAGCGGTTAAAAGTGTGAATAGCACTTTTAACTGCTAAAACCCACTTTTATTTGGTGGATAGCTTTTATGTTCTACCCAACCCATACCCAACTCGTTTTATCCTAAGCATGAAACCTAGCCGCCAGTTCTCTCCCTCTCTCCGGAGCTTCCTCCCCATCCCCTGTGCTCCCTCCCTCTACCACCTCCACCATCTTCGGTGCTTTTTTATTCTTTATAGTACTTTGTTAACGTTATACAATTGTTACACATCTATTTCATGCATATGATCTCTATTAATAATCAAATATGTATCTGTAGAAATTTTAGATTTTTCAATTTTTCTTATTTTTTTTAAATATTTAAATATATTTAAATTTGATTGCAATTTGACTATGTGCTATTAGCCGCTATTTTGCCGCTATAGACGCAAATAGCCATAGCGGCACCTCACCGCTATGCGACGCTATCCACTATCAATAACCTTGCTCACCATGATATGGCCAGGTGCGATCTTCTTTCCATCTTAACTCCAAATATTCCGTGCTGGTTTCCCCAATTGTTACAGTTGTCTTTGTGAAAGGATGTCTAGAAACGAGAATAATGTTAGGAGTCACATTTGTATCTGTTTCTCACTAATTTTTATCCTTGCTTAAGATCAGAAGGCATAAAATCTTCAGCAGAATTCATAGAATGTATCAGTTCATATTATAATTTATACATTGGAATGTGGTAAATCAGTGTCCAGTCGCCGAATTTTGGACTATATTTATTTTATATTTTGTAGTTGCTTCGTGTATGAAGACTGAATTGGTTATTTATTTTAATTTTACTTGATCCTGATTTTTTCGTTTAGTATACCATTACCGCTGCTCTGTGCTGTTATTTCATTTAGTCAACATCTAGCTTCTTAACATCAATGATTAAGATGTGGAAGACGGTCACACATTGCATCTGGTTGTTAGACAACCACACCAGTCTGCAACACCATCATCGAGTCGCATGGAATCTGAAGGTGGTCATTCAGGTATGTTCATATTATTGTTGAATTTATATATTTAGTTTTACTGAGTTTTTTAAGATCCTAATTTCTATGTGTGTTAATAAAAGGCTTTTTCATCTGTTTTTTCTATTTGAAAAGTTTCATGGTAACTGATGTGATGCTTTATACAAGAATATGCATGCAGTTCTGTTCTGAATAGAAGGCAAGTTGTTTTGTTTGAAACATGTTCATTTCGTTTGTGTTCTGATCATTGTTTGAATTCCCCCCTCCATCCCTGATTATGCGAACTCCACTTGTTATTTACATTTTAATTACCTTTCCTGGAGTTCTTCCTCGTGAGGTGCTTATTGGCCTAGTCTTCAATCTTTTTTACTCTATTAGAGAGTAAAGGCTTAAACTATGGACTTGCCAGCTGCCTCAAAATTTGTTTTGAGCTCTGACTGACATCTACGACTATGCTTACATTAACCATTCAAGCTGTCAATACATGAATGGCTTTCTGAATGCATTTTGACCTCTTCCTCCTACGTCCACATCCTCCCATATTGTTTTTCTATCTTTTACTCTTGATGTTTAATATTGATCTCTGAGTCATATTTCCATAAATGACCATCATATTCTAACTAACAGTTTTTTGCAGGCACTACTTCGGCTTCAGGTAGTGAATATAATCACGGCAGTCATGTGGCTCATAGTTTTGTGTTTGAATCTGTTAATGTAGACCACGGGGATGTTGACGCTTCGGTTATTAGCCGGGTGAGACTTGAAATGAACTTAGGCATTAGATATTCTAGTTTAGCTTGATCATTTCCAGCTTTGTTTAACTTTTTTTCATTATGAAAACTTGGTGCAGGTTATATCAAGCATGTTCGGTTCTATTGGATCGACTAACAACGTAACAAGGAACACAGGAGGAAGTGATATTAGGGTAAGCAAAGACAGAGTGATCACAACATTAGTCATTGATTTCTATCTATGAAATTTCTTTTGTTGGTAGGAGGTAACTGATATTTTGCATTGCAGGAAATGATTTTGGAAAGGCTTGGACGAGCAAATAGTGACAGTGGCCTTTCAGATTCAACCCAGTCTCATTCCGATCCTACTAATTCACAAAGGGACAGACGGCAGACAGATGCTAGATTTTCATCTACAGCTCCCTTAGGGACCCAAAACCCACCTGTAAGTAGCTCCATTTTTTAATATTTAATTTGAGCTTGTGATGTGAGCTGTATAAAGCTGTGCATATTTTTGAGTACTGCAGGTGATTCCCGATTCTTTGATCACTTTGTCCCAGTATATTGACCTTATGAGGGATGACTTCCGGAGGGAGGGGTTTGGTGCTAATGGTTGTTATTCTCTTCGTTCACAGATTTTTTTTTGTTGGCACATAGTGTGTCTTACATGTGCTAATACATGAAACGTTCCTTTATGTTGTCAATGACTATATGTTAATGATTCAGAAGTCAATGGCGTGCATCTTAATGAGGGACGCAGTGATGATTCTCATTCTCCTGCTGCACAAGTTGGTTTACCAACCCCAGCATCCTTAGCTGAAATGCTATGCTCTGCGAGGCAACTGCTTATGAATCAGACAGGAGACTGTATTATGGTATGTTCTTGGCATATATTCTGGTTACTTTGTCCTAAATTCGATTGCAGTTTCTTAGGAAATAAAATTATGTTTTTACTGATCAGTTTGTATATCTTCACACCAGAAGCTAGATTGGTTTTCCATGTCTGTAGATGGAACTATACTAGCAGACTTAATTTCTTTTCATTTTGTACTGTCACGAATGGTTCAGTGGATAACTTACTTATTTCATTTCATGTCATAGGATCACCTTAGGATCACACATGTTCTAAGAAATGAACTAATACTGTACCACTTAACGGTAGTCTTAACCTGATCCTAATTCTAGGCAATTCGGCGCACCCATTAAACTGTCTGTATTTTTCAGCCTTAAAATGGGTTGCCCCAGGTTCATCTTTTCCTTTTCTAAGTTAACATGGTATTATAGTTTAATTTTTTTATTTGTACTGGTATTAGAGAAAACCGATTATTATAACCAATTCACTAATAAGTATTGAAATGAAAGATAAAGACAGTTTGATTAATGTGAAAGATGTTGTGCATATTATTCTCATCTTAAGGTATGCATATACACCAGTGGAGCGTCCCAAACAACATGCTCTAATCATACTCTAATTAACATATTATAGTTCTAGTTCCTGTTTCAAGATGAATTTAGAAATATATACAAATGCTAAGATTGTTTTCTGCTTCTTTCTTTATTCTCGCAGTTATGCTTTGTCTCACGGGAATAGGGACACCTCTATCTTTCACTCAGTTTTCCTGAAAAATATTCTTTTTTTTCCTTTAAGTTTTCTCTTATAGTTTCTAAGAGCTGAAGCAAGCTTGTGGCTGTTTGGACATATCACTTCTTACATATTCATATAGGCAACTAAACATCTTATCCTATAAATGACTGGAGGACATGTCAGAAACTATTGAATATATCTAGCTCTTACTTGATAAATTCTACTTGTTTTCTCTAAGACAATAATTATCCGCAACTTCAAATTTTCAAATACAACATCTTCCACATGGTCTAGTGATAGCTATTATATGTATAGAGCCCAATTGACATTGTTATATTATGAATACAGCAGCTTGCTAGACAACTGGAGGACCACACAAGGGTAACTGATCCTGTGACAAGGATGAACATGCAGTCCAGTGCAATGAGATCAGGACTACTTATGCAAAAACTGGGTTCAATGTTACTGGAGCTTGGTCGCACAACTATGACATTACGCATGGGTCAAAACCCAGTAAGTTCCACGAATCATGAATGGTTGATATCTTCATTGCATCTCAAGCCTTATTGTAATTTGAACAATGATCCATGTATGCAGGCTGAAGCCGTAGTTAATGCTGGACCTGCAAACTTCATTTCTGCAACGGGGCCAAATCCTTTGATGGTTCAGGTTGTCTAAGTTAAATTGATTATTTTAATCTTTCTTCTAATTTTCTGTTATTAGATAATCTTTTTCCTCTTTGTAGGCTGTTCCTTTTCATCCGGGATCCAGTGCAGGGGGAGCAAACATGGGACCTGTAAATCCGAATCATGGTCTAGAAGGTGAACCACCTGAGGCTCCATTTGTTCCTAGAAATATTGAAATACGAATCCGTACAGGTATCATGCACTTCTCCCAATTTAATTCATGTAAATTTCACAATAACCCCCTTGCA
>NC_033794.1:1576320-1604495 GCF_001876935.1 Asparagus officinalis | reverse complement strand
AACATAACCGAAACAAAAACAAACCAAAACAAAAAACCCACCAATAACAACAACAATAATAACAATAATAGTAAATAAATAAATATTTGTCTCACTAACTTTTGACAGCTTTTAGACAATTTTATCCCCATCTGAACAATATGATTTATGTATTACCCTTTTCAGGTAAGGGTAGATAAAAAGTAAATGTGTTTGTTTGACTTTTTACTCCAGTTAACGTAGTTTAGTAGAATTTCCGATATTCAGGGAGTTTTAATATAACTGTGAAACTTAAGGGGTTTTCTATGATTCATGAAGTTCAGGATTTTTTAATGCAAAACTCTCCATTGTTCATGGGAGGTTTTGTGGAGTGAAATTTACCCCTTATGATCTCTGGAAAATTTTTGTCTCTTCTTGGTTGCTCATCACCTGACGATAATTTTCTTTTCTCTTAGTAGGCCGTGCAGTTCCTGTTGCCTCTACGAATCCAAGCGAACTGTCAGCAGGTCAGCAACAGCAAGAACAATCAGATCCAGCAAGGAATTCTTCTGCTTCAAATGTTGTCAATCAAGCATTTTCAGCCGGAGATTCTGGAGTTCGTGTAGTTCCACTGAGAACAGTGGTTGCAGTGCCTGCTGGAGTTAACCCTTCACCCTCTGATTCTTCTGCTGTTGGGTCAGTTCGGTTGTTCTATCCTCTTCTGGCAAGAGTTCGACAGTCAACTGCTGGCAATGCAGGTGAAGTTGATGGACATACTCTTCATCAACCCTCTGTTCAGAGAGAGAATTTGGAATCTAACGGTGGAGGTGCTGTAGGAGATGAACCTTTTGTTTCTGGATTGAGTTCTGGTGCATATCAAGGTAATGAGAACTCCTGTTTCTGTAGGGATTAGAAGAGTATGTAAAGTTTGATATATTAGATGAAGCTCTAATATTCGAATGTTTTATGTTACATTGTATAGAGCATATTAAATTTAAAGTGATAGGACTGTTAGCTTGGTGACGCCTTGCTTTTACCCCTAGCTGAACTCAATAATGGAACCCATTCATGATTATTTTAGTACGTTATTTTGAACTTTCGCATTAAACGCGGAAAAATAATATGACCAGTTGCCTGTAACATTATAAAATAAGTCTTGTAGAACAGAATTTTATCTTCATTTTCTAAAGTGGAGTGAAGATGCATCATCATGATCAACTAAAAGCTTGATTTTTCGACAGTGTTTGGCTCAAGCCAGCAGGGTCCTCCAAATAATAACAGCGATAGTGGAACACAAGCTAATGATAATACACCAGGAGGTATTGAGGCACATGATAATGAACAAGGAGTATTCCTCTCAAATGTTCTTCATCGCCTCATGCCATTGATATCTCGAGACAGGGAGAATGATGTTTCTTCAGATATTCCTAGCCCTTCAACTACAGAAGTAAGGAAGTGTCCTGTTCAATATGTTGAGAAATATTTTCTTATTTCAGTAGCAGTACATAAAATTTTCTATTTAATGGCTAATTTTGCAGATAGAGAGGGAAAATTTAAACGGTTCAAGCTCTCGTCATCAAGGTGACCATCCTGAGGTCCCAAGTCCAAAACGAACAAAGGTATGTCCTCGTGAAATTCTAATCGTTCTCTATAGCTGGATCGTAATGTGTATGGATTTTGGTTCTAATTTCACTTGATAATGTTTGATTTTATGAGTGCAGAGAGACGGTGATTGATTTGCGATGTACCCAATTGTTGGCGTCGATGCTCATTACTGTTACAGTTTTTTGAGTTTTTATTTGTAGGGCTACAACATTTTGGAGCTTGGGTTAAGATGCATTACAAATAATAGTGCTGCTTTTGTGAGCCCAATAAAATGAATATTCTTCTCTTCTTGCATGCATATTTACTGTATCCTTGGTACTTTTGTTGTCAAGAATTGGGGACTGATCCACATATGAAAGGTTTTGTGAAATTGGTTATATAGATTATTGTATTTGGCCAACGTTCAATCCGAGCTGGGAAGAATCTCAAGTGCTTGTTTTTTTATGCACATGTTCATGTGTTGAGTTTGAGCGAACAATTATATTCATGTGTTGAGTTGAACAAACATTTGTATGAAGTGTGTATTGTTTTTGTTAAGGTTTCGGATGATGTTAATACGCACCAACACTTTTTCTCTTTTACACCTTCTGATACTTCAGATATTGAGGGATAAAAATTAATATTGCCGTATTGGAGCATCAACTATGTTTCTTATTTGATAAAAACCAGAATTTAAGATAATATTCGGTCTGTGCAGCACGGATACAGTAATTTGACTCCATAAAAGGCTGAACAGCAGGTAAATACCTTGATTGTTTTCACTCAATTTGTACTTTTGCATACTCGCTTGTTTTTCGCAGCATTTATGTACCCCAAGCTGTTCAAAATGAGCACTTCGGTGTCCTCTAACACGCATAGGCGAAAGTCTACCTGAATGTTCTTGCATGACTCTTAGAATTTATTAGCCTTGCGAGTGTCATGAGAATATTCGGGTGAAAATTTTTATGTCTAGACAATAGAGGGTGCCAAAGTGCCAATTTTAAACGACTTACAATGTACAAGTGCAGCGAAAAACAAAGTGAGGGTATAAAGCTTTTGGAAGTAGGCGGCTCAAAAATGTAAATGAAGAAAGCGGGGGTGTTTAAAGTCAAAAAAACCAAAAGAATCACCCTTTTCTCTAGGGCTGGGCGTATTCGGTTCGGTTCGGTTTTAAGCCCAATCCGCATCCAATCCGAATTTTTCGGATTCTCAAAACTCTCATCCAGATCCAGATTTTTTCCCCTTTATCCGAATATTCGGCCCAACCGAAATTCGGTTCGGTTTCGGTTTTGAACCGAATTAACTCCATTTCACAGAAATCTGGGTAAGTTTTAGTTATATCCAAAACTGAAAAGAAGCAATCAAAACTGAAAAGAAACAATCATAACTGTACTAAGCCACTTAATCAAATTGTATGATCTGAATATAACTAGCTTAATACACTAGGAGGACCATGTAATTATGTAGCCTTTTTTAGAGAAAGAACAATGTTTGATTTTTGCCCACCCCTACTTTTAGAGACTTCTTCTCATCCATTTAATTCGGTTCGGTTAACCGATCCGTTTTTTCGGTTGAACCGGTTTGTTTTGGTTTTTGCCCACCCCTACTTTTCTCCTCCCTCCCTTTTGAATTTGAACCGTGCTGCAATAAAAAAAGGCGCTCACTTTTTTCAGAGAGAAGGGAAAGACGGGAAATGGCTGCTGTCGTTGCTGAGATCGATATCAGTGAAGAGATTATCAAGCAGAGAGTCAGAGAAAACCTCAAGCTTCTCGAGGTAACAGAACTTTACTTGCGTGATTTGTTTGGCCCCCCCACCCCAAAAAAAAATTTGTTTCATTATATAGATTGAAATTTCGTCCGGATCAAACGAAATGAGGTTGTGGGTCTGCCAAAATGCCGATTGATGAGAGAAATCATCAATTTTTAGTCGGGTTTTCTTGAAAAAAGAAAAAAAATGGTTCTGTGATGTGTGATTCAAGAAATGAGATCACGGGTCCTCAAAAAAAAAAAAAAAATCTCTTGTTATGTAAAACCCCTTTTGACTTTCACTTTGTTGCTGTAAATGGTGTCTTTGTCATAAATGCTCTTTGATGAGCCTTTTTTTCTTCCTCACTCTTTTGATGTCTATCATTCTAAGGAGATTTTTTTTTAAAAAAAAAAGACCATTCTTAAAAAAATAATTAGTAAAAATGACTTTTTTGCTAAGTAATTAGAAAAATCGATCTCTTTTTGGCCACCTCACCAGGACGGGCTAAAAAGAGTTCTATTTTACAAAAATTGATGCTGAAAACACATGGAACTACTAGTCCCGTGTGTTTAGCATTTGCTAATCAATTTTTAAACACAAGCCAGAGAAAACACACGGGACTAGTAGTCTCGTATGTTTTCTGCACAGTATCAGAAGCAAAAAGGAGGATAGGGAACTGAAATTGCAAAAGGTTCACTCCCTCCAACAATTGGAGAATCTCATCATAAAATCATAAAAATGCCAAAATCACTGCAATCCATAAACATACGGGACTACTGTTAAACATACGCTATTACTAGCCCCATATGTTTTGTGACTAGCGTTTTAAGGTTGATTAGCGAAAGCTAAACACACGGGACTAGTGGTCCCGTGTGTTTTCAACATTAGATTTTGTAAAATCGACCTCTTTTTGGTCAGCTGACTTGGGAAAAAAGATGTCAATTTTGCTAATTATTTAGCAAAAAGGTCGTTTTTGCTAAATATTTTTTAAATAGAGTGTTTTTTTTAATCTCCTTATTCTAATTATCAACGAATTTTTGCCTAGATTCTTGAAAATGAAAGCTGTTTCCGTCGAAAGTCACCTTAGTCATTGATTTCATTAAACTTTAAACGTTACAAATGAATTCAAATAACAAAAGAAAAAAATTACAACTTTCTTGAAAATAAACACAAGATCCGTTTATCGGCTCTTGCTTGCGTGGGTTCTTTGCCGGTGCCGGGATTAATCCGTGGACGACCTCGAATCAGATCTGGTTGCAGAAAATTTAGCAGAGTTTCGCCTTCACCGGGGAAGCTTTTTTGATTAGAAGCGCTGAGATCGACAAAGCGAAATCAGGGCTCTTCTCGAGATTAAGACCAAGCCTAATCTCAAGGAACGGACGTACGGGCTTCTGATCCTTCGAACAACTTCTCCTTTGTGCTGAAGTTCGCCGGGATCTCGCTGTCCTTCGCTGAAATTTCGTGCTCCTTCACTCTCCAATCCAGCAGCACCTCGTCCTCTTGATAAAATTCCAGGTCTTCGGTGGTGCCATTCCCATAGCTTCGAGGATGTCCAATAAAAGATTATTGTGACAAGTCTCGAGAATGAAGTCTTCGCTGACCGGATCCCTGCAGTTCATTGCTTTGTTTCGGAATCTCTTCACGAAGTTTTCGACCGTCTCACCATTTTTCTGTTTCTCGTCAAATAGTGTGCCGATTGAAATCTCGGTGTCGTCGTCGAAGAAGTTTGTCAGAAACATGTCCTCCATGTTATCCCAACTGCTGATACTCCCCGGCTTGAGGCGGCGATACCAATCGAAGGCTGTTCCGCAAAGAGTGCCCACGAATGACCGCACCATTAAGGGTTCATTCCAGGAGATTATTCCTAAATGGGACTTAAAATATATCAAATGTTGGGTCGGGGAGCCCTTCCCATCAAACGGCGTAAAATTGATCAAGTTGAATTTCGCCGGGTATGGAATTGATTCCCATTCCCTTGGATATGGACATGGTATCCCAGACCTTTTCACTTCTTGGGCACTCATCAATGCGTTAATCTTGCTTTCCAAGTCCCTCATTTTCTTATCCTCACTCGTATTCGTTTTCGAGTGATTTCGGGGAGAAGTAACGTGATCCTCCTTTGTGTTGTTATCATCCGAAGGGCCACCCCCATTATTGTTGTTGACGGGAGGGGTATTCATGTTGACATTATCCTCCTCCCGCTCGTTATCATCTTGATTCGGATTGTTGCGACGACTAGACTCCCCTTGGTGAGTTGTTAGTGCCGCGATTTGCTGGTCATGCATTTCTCTCATCTGTTGCATGACCATCTCCATCTCGAACTTGAAATTTTCCTTCTGCTTAGTCAAAGCGTCCTCGAGCAACTTAGCCACCTGTTCGGCGCTAATCATGAGTGACTCGTAGGGCTGTCCTGCACTCATCCGAGCCGGCATCCGAGCAAACCTCTGAAGTTTCATCTTCTGAAGGAAGTCCCTTCTGTATTCTTTGGTAGTTCTTTCGCCTACTGGTCCCTGTTCGCAATCGAGTCATGCGTTGGGATACTGTGGCAAACTGATCCGGACTAAAGTGTCGCGTTGACTTTCCTCTCCCGGTCATGTTAACAGATACTTTTGGAAATTCATCATCATGTAGAGCAGCTCTCTTCCTTCGGAAATGTCTTGGTCTGGATTCAGACGTTTTGGTGGAGATTCTTTCAAATACTGAAACTCTCTCCGGGGTGGTCTTGGAACAGCAACATTCTGACAACACTGCCTTGATGATTTTGGCACATGGACAGTGAGAATCTGTATTCCGGGCACTCATTTTCCTGGATTTTTTCGCACCCCCAGCTTGATAGTACAACTCGTCAGTTTGATGACTGGAGCAACCTATCGTGTGTTGGCACGACTTCCCAGGTATAACGTCTTCGTCTGACGAGTACGTTTTCTTCTGAGGATACAACACTTGGTTAGCATTTTCAGGAGTCGCATGTCTAAGGCGACGTTTTTGTGAATGTTGGCCCTCAACAGGCTCCTGGATTTCAACACGCAATCCGATGCGGTCATTTGCGGGACTTTTTTCGTTATACATTCTCTTCCACTGCTTAGGATGACGACCTCCAGCCTGACAATGTGCTCGAGATTCATTCAATCGGCCTAAGCGCTCTTTGACCGGAGCTTTGCCTCGATCATCGGGTGAGGGGCCAAGGCGATCTTTGATGGTCATCTTAAAATGTGACAAATCCACACTGTCAACAATCTCAACCGGAGGTGTGGAACTCGATGGAACTGAAGAAATAGGTGTAGGACACTTTCTGCCTTGAATCTGTTGCGGGTCAGACTTGGGTGACCCGCAAGTTGGAAGGTCGGATTTGGACGACCCGCAAACTGGAAGGTCGGATTGGAGTGACCCGCGTTTTGGCGGGTCGGATTGGAGTGAGGGTTCCTTTCTTGTGGGATGTTTTCGTTTTTTGGGACTAAAAGCTGCTCCAGTTTCTTTTCTTTTTTTTGTACTTGTTATTAATCATGTTTATGAAAAAAAGTGATGTTTTTGACTAAACTAGTACATAAATAGTATGTTTTAAATCCACATGCTCAAAAACAAGATGTTTTGTGTGTTGCTCTAGTGCGAAAAGATCTTTGAAGTTGCTAATCTGATGATTATGATTCTGTTCGATTTAAAATATATAGAAAGGAGTTTAATGAATGAAGATCGTACTTTTTTCCCCTGATGGAAGATTGTACTAATATAATTAGGTGCAGTCATGATTTTTCTAAAGGGTAAATTACGGTATTCCTCTACGAATTTTCAACATTTTGCAGTAAACCCCCATAACTCTTAAAATCACACTAAACCACCAATAGCTATTGAATTGTAGAAAATCCCCCAGAAATTTTCACGTTTTACAGATAACCCCAATGACGTCATCAGTCGATATTTAGGATCTCAATCTGTTGTTAATGAAAAATGTGCACTAACGCTATTACAGTGTTTATATGCAAGATGCAGAAATGTATTGGAGATTTTCTAAAAGCCTAATAGTTATTAGGAGTTTAGTGCAATTTCAGAAGTTATTGAGGGTTTATTGCAAAAACTTTGAAAGTTCTTGTGGGTTTAGTACAAGTCTCTTTTAGTGATTGGCTCAAGAAATTCACCAGAAAGAAAGAGTGACTCATGGGTATGGACACGAATGCATGTATACACCCATTCACAAAGTGGCGTGCTGCTTCAGTAATAATGTGTGTGTGTGTAGGGGGTGTTTTCGTCGAAAGTCACCTTAGTCATTGATTTCATTAAACTTTAAACGTTACAAATGAATTCAAATAACAAAAGAAAAAAGATTACAACTTTCTTGAAAATAAACACAAGATCCGTTTATCGGCTCTTGCTTGCGTGGGTTCTTTGCCGGTGCCGGGGTTAATCCGTGAACGACCGCGAATCAGATCCGGTTGATGAAAAATTGGGCAGAGCTTCTACCTCACCAATGGGGTATTTGCTTGAAGTCCTGAAATCGACAAAGCGATATCAGGGCTCTTCTCGAGATTAAGACAAAGCCTAATCTCAAGGAACGGACGTACGGGCTTCAGATCCTTCGAACGGCTTCTCCTTTGCTCCGAAGTTCGCCGGGATCTCGTTGACCTTTGCTGAAATTTCGTGCTCCTTCACTCTTCAATCCGGCAGCACCTCGTCCTCTTGATAAAATTCCAGATCTCGAAAATGAAGACCTTTGGCTCGTATTTATAGGCTTTGAATGCGGTTATTTGGATGAGAACAAGGGATTTGGCTCTATCTTCAGTCAATAACAGCCTAACCACGTTTGGGGATGATCTCAAATCAGTTAAGAACCCCTGGAACCGATAAACCCTGCAAAAAACCAATTTAAAACTGTCAAAACGTGTTTTGGTACCTTACTGCGCGGCAGGACGATCCGACCCGCGCTTGCGCGGGTCGGATTGGTCCGTCCCGCGCTTGCGCGGGTCGGATCATTCCGTCCTGCGCTTAGCGCGGGTTCGCCGACTTTTTCCCTTTTTTGGTTTCTTTCTTCCGGGACTTGTTCTTGTCGCGTATTCGATAGATTTGTTGATTTGTATGCTCCGTCGCGAGACCAATCGTCGAACGCGCGTTGGTTAATATACGCGTGCTGATCGATGCGCGCGTGCTGATTGACGTGCGCGCGTTGACCGGCGCGTACGAGTTGATTGACGTGCTCGCGTTGACCGACGCGCACGGGCTGATTGACATGCGCGCGTTGACCGGCGCGCACGGGCTGATTGACGTGCGCGCGTTGACTGGCGCGCACGAGTTGATTGACGTGCACGCGTTTGACCGACGCGCACGAGTTGGTTTGACGAATCTTCTTGACTCGCCCATTCATTGCTTCGAGTTTCGTGCGGGCTCTCGTAGACAATTTTAGACGCCTACAAAAGCCAGTACATTTTATTTCTTTAAATCAGAAAAATCGAAATCCAATGATCTGTAAGACTATGGCATTTGCAGGATATGACGTGCAATCAAAAAGGAGGATTTATATTATGTGTTCTAAAATGCTACTTGATGTGAGATTCATCTTAGCCTCGATTAAAGTTTCAAGAAGCAAAATTATCGTGTATAATGAAATATACCCATTTTCTCCTTCTTATTTTTTAAAATTCCCCTTATTGTTTTGTGGCAATCGAAAGGAACTTCCTCTCACATTGCTGTAACTTCCAATTTTACATGGCTTTATTGGCTTTATGTTTTGATGCAACAAGATGTTTCCCTGCCGTGTGATTTTTTCCTTCATTGAGATGTTATTGTCTCTTGCCTAAATCTAAAGCTGTAGTCACATTTGATCGGATGAATTTTGTTTTTACTCATACACCTTTGCTTAACGTGTAAGCTCTGCGTTGTGTAAACAAAATGTTTTGCCTTAGAACTATATAATTTTTCCTTTGATTAACTAAGTATGTTGCTCTTCTTCAATAAGGAACTGGGAATTTCAAAGGATATTCGGGAGTTTGCGAAGAGAGAATACAAGTTATGGGTAAGATTAGCATCATTTCTTCTAGTTCAAAATGTTGTTTAGTTTAAGTTTGATTATAATTTACCATATTTCAAATTCTAAATTATGTAGTCTGAACTGAAACAAACATCCAATAAATAAGCAATTTCTTGGTTTTATTAGGATTTACAATACCATCAGTTGCATTGCTAACTCCCATCACATGTGTCTAAAACAATACAAGTACACCAATCTTTATACATATATCAGCTGAAGAAGGTTTTTTAGTTAGTTTGGGGGAAAAAATTACATATAGCAGCACGTCAAGTTTCATAAAATCAGGTTTACAGTTTGGATATTGGATGTCTTATAGCTTCTTTTGGCTAAAGTCAAGTTGGACTGCTGAAAATTGAAGTTCTTAAATATTTGCATCAGGTTGGTGACACAAAAGATAGATACTACCGCAAAAGGTAAAAAGGCTTTATCAGTGCAAACATTTACTAGTTCATTTTGCAAATTTGGTTCTCATGTGGTACTAAAATTAATATATATCAATATTTTCATCAGGACTTCGACAAACCAGAATAATGCTGGAAGAGAATACACCGGAAGAATTGTTTCTGACAACCAAAAGGCTGCTGCAGTAAAGAGAGCAGAGGAACTTCAAAGAGATTTGAAGTCTCACTATCCTTCATTCATCAAGGCAATGGTTCGATCACATGTATCTGGTTGTTTTTGGCTGGTAAGTTAAGTCAAGGGTTAATTGCTGGTAGACACCCTGTACTATCGGTAAATTGAACCTAGTACCCTGTAATTTTATTTTGAATATATTCCCTAGGAAAGAATTCTATTGCTGCAGATAGACCCCCTTAGTGAAAATCTATTGTTGCATATAGACCCCTGAAAAGGGTTTAGAACTTTACACATGGGGCCTATCTACAATATAATAGAACTACATGGATAGTAAGTTTTATTTGGAGACAGCACAGGGTGTCTATCTGCCATTAACCCTTAAATCAACCATATATTTTATCTTAAGCATGTTATGAAATCAATCACACATGTTTGAAGTGTATAATTTTCTTGTGATTTAAGGGGCTTCCTTTTAAGTTTTGCAATGATAATCTTCCATCCGGTGAACTAAGAATGACATTGGAAGACGAGAAGGGTAAGGAACATGATGTGCTCTATCTTGGAAGAAAGAATGGGCTTAGTGGTGGATGGAGAGGCTTTTCAATAGATCATAGTTTAGAAGACGGAGATGTCTTAGTATTTGAACTCACTCAGGCGGCAAGATTTAAGGTGTCATTGAGTTTTCCCTTTGTTTTTAGCCTGCAGGTAATCTCAAGCTTCAATATCTCAGATACTAATCCGTTAATTATCGCATAACATCAGGTACATATAGTGAAGGCACTTGAGGAAGAAAAGACCGAAAAATCCATGACACCGAAGAAAAAAAGGGAGCCTGTTTCACAAAAGCGACCTCCAAAGACTGGCTCTGGAAAGCAAGCAGGAAGCGCGCCCAAGAGAGGTCGTAGATGCATCGAGAATTAGGATTTTGGCTTAACTTCAGACTGTTTTTGTATCTTCTTTTTGGTCTGATCAGTTCTACTGCTCGAAGTATGCCATCCGTATCGGAATCGTCATAGCAGATCTCCATGCGGTCTGAATGTAAACAGAAACTTGTTTCTTGCAAACATTGAATACCTAGCAATGATTTCTCTAGAATCTCTTTGGAAGAATTCATATGGTTTAATTTACGCGTTTTCAATTTCCTATTCCAATTCCTGACGGGAAATGAGAATCCCGATACTAATGTATGTAGTTGTTTATCTTCTCTGGGAGAATTCAAATCATCTCCAATGCAGGCCTCCAGCTTGCCGATGCTGACATCAATGCGTGCAAACTGATCCCATAAAAACAAACTGACGAGATCCAGGCCGTCAACTCTGACAGTCGGGTCCTCAATACCCCAGTACTTGGCGCGATGATCCTCTCCACTACAAAAAAGTAGTGGAGAGACCACTGCTTTTAATCTTAATCGTTGATTATTTAGTAGGCGGTTATGATACAATTTAAATCAAACACTTACCATACCCCGTGTATTGCACTCATTCCTAATTTGCACTAAAAGATAAAATCACAACAATTAACTAGATAATCAATGGCCGTGATTATGTAGTGGTCCCTCCACTGTTTTTTTTTCAATAGTGGCAGAGGATCCGAATCGGGGGGGGGTGGGGGGGGGGTCTCTCACAATGAATCGAGGTTTTCCTCATAAATTTTCAATTGAGGGGGTCATTGACTTGTTGCACCACATTAAAGTATATGAACTTCATATTAAATTAGAGAAATTCTTATGTCAACTTAAGTGGACCATCCAACAAACATTCTATCCATTGATGATACCTAGGGATCTATGCAAGATATGAAGAGACCTTTTATACGAGGAAGAAAATTTTTAATGTTTTTTCCCCCAGCTATCAGAATTGGTTCTTTGTCAAAAGTTGCTCTTTGATGACAGATCTTCAATTTTTGTTTTCGAAATTTTCATTTTCAAATTTTTTTTGCTGAAAATGATATTCTGAATGTAAACGAAGAAATCTGATATGTTCTTTCTTATTTTTGAATTTTCCCCCTTTGCTTGATTAATTCTTTTATTCCTTCTTGAATGAGTAATTGGGAATTTGAAGGGATGTCCTGAAATTGCTAGGAGAGAATGCAAGTTATGGATAAGACTATAGTCTATTATTTCCAGTTTACACACATTCAGAACATTTTTGGGGATTTTACTACATTTGGATTCAACTCTCTGTAATTTGAATTGTAAACTTAAGAAACCTGTTATCATCATAACTAAAGAACTTCTTAGTTTTTTCCCCCCAACTAATATATCCATACCGTTGCTTAATTGATTGTTATAGATCCAATTAAATATGCATAGATTTATAATGTTGATAATTACTGAAGTTGATCGCACCGTTGCATGCTCGAGTAGTGCAGATTCACTACATCGATTCTCCTTGGATTAAACTCTCCTTAGTGATCGCTAATCCCTTATTAACATAACAGTCAAATGTAACAATGTGACTATATTCATGGTGTAGAAACGGCGAAAACATCGGAGAAGAACATGATTTTTGGAGCAGGCAGAGCTTTGGGTGCTTGCCGGTCGACCGTGAGCTTTGGGGCGGTCGACCGGAAATGTGCATAGCCTCAGAAAGTTTTCTGGACTTGGTAACGGTCGACCGCGACGATTTTGGCGGTCGACCGCCAAACCCTGTAATTTGACAAACAAGAAACAAGTTAAAATTGGTCTGGGTTCAGTCCTAACCCAATTTTAACTCGACACCCTAACATATAGAGTATTTTCCTAGTAAAACCTAATATTCTATACTTTTAAGGAATGCAAAAGGGCAACTCTAATCCAAGATTACCTGACCTTTGAAAATAGGGGTAAATCTGAAAATCTAAAAATGTCAAGGTGCTTAATGTCAAACCCAAAAGAAACGTGACGGCCCTGTGCGAGTGTGTATGGACTTTGAATTTGAAACGGATTCAAAAGTGCAAAAAAAAGGCGCCTTTTTTTTCAAGCGTTCATTTTAGGGGGGGACATAAGGGGGAAGGGAAAAAAAATCAAAGGAGAGACAAAGGGGAAATGGCCGCTGCTGCTGTTGAGATCAACTCCGGTGAAGAGATCCTAAAGGAGAGAGTCAGGCAAAACCTCAAGCATCTCGAGGTACCAAAATCGAATTTTTTTTATCAACTTCATTGCCATTGTTCGATTATGAATCTCTGAGTTTTGTTTGAAATATTAAGAAATGTGATGACGGGTCTGCTCAAAATGTCCTGATTAATGAGAAAAAACCATTTTTCCAACTTTTTTTTATCTATTGTAATCATCCTCGTCTGAGTGTATTTCCTATCAAAATTGGGTCTTTTTCAAAGTCGGATCTTTTTAGTAAAAACTGATAATAATTAAAAAAACTGCAATTATTCTGGACATATTTCCCTTCGATTAATTAATTGTTTTGTTCATTTTTGGGGAAGGAAATTGGAATTTCAAGGGATATCGTCGAGTTTGCAAGGAGAGAATACAAACTATGGGTAAGATTACCGTCCATTGTTTCGAGTTTCCACCCATTCAAGATAATTTTGTTTTTAACTACAGTTGAATCTAATGGCTGTATTTTCGGCTTCATGTCAAAGAAATTTGCAATCTAAATAAATGAGGAAGTTTCGTGTTTTTATTAAACTTATCACAACAAATTCATCGCTGACTCTCAATTCTTGTAACAGGAAGGATATACCTATCCAAATTCACTTACACGTATCAATTCTGCACATGGAAGCATTTCAATATCCACACCAATTAAAAATTAATGCTCAGAGGAGAACTTGGTTCAATGCCCCTCTTTTGTTTTGAAGAAATACTATACAAAACCAAGATCAAAGTGCAATTTTGAAACATATTAGTTAAGACCTCAATTTAGAACATCATTGCACTTTGAATAATGTTTAGAATAGATTTATGAAAGTAGAATCGGAAGAAGTGTAAAAGGTCATCAAATTTGTGCACTGCTCTATTTTGAACTATGTCAATGTCATGACATAGGTAAAGCATCCTAAATTGAGCCTATTGAACCCTAATATGAATGCAACACTTTACACTTGCACACCCACGTACATACATATACGTTTGTAGATATATAGATGCATGCAAGATACTGTTGGGAATTTATCAAATAAATAAAGATTATAGCATGAATTTAAACCCAGAAATTAAATAAATAATACATCAAAGATAGATAATATAAATTAGAGAAACAGGCCTGACGGGAGCAGTCGTGTAAACACTGCCCTAGAAGATTGAGGACCCGCCTATCGCCCTGGCGCAGATGATCCCTTCTCCCCTAGCGATAAAAACCCCCGGAAACGGCCCGGCCTCTGCACTCGGGCGAGAGTGCAGAGCTTCAGCTCAGATGAAGAAGTTGCCCATAAAGTAAAACTAAAGTATAGATGAAAATGATATGTAGAGGAGAAAAGAAAACAAGATAAGTTTTCCACATTTTTCTTCATATTTCTTGAGCTCAACATATGTTGTTTATATAGGGGTTGAAAAGAGCCGTTACAAAATCCCTCAATAAATTTCGTAACGTTCGTCATAATGTATAGTCATTATGCCCATTTTAATTACAAATTAAAACACATTAAAACATATTTTAATTGCATATTTTAATTACAAAAATTTATTAGAATTCATTAAGGCAAAATTGCCTTTTCTTTAAAAATATCCAACAGTCCCCCCCAAAAAGCAATATTGACTGAAAACTTAAAAATCAATAAATAAATTAATAAATCACAAAATAAAAATAGGTTGGGCAACCTATGAGCGTTAAAGGCCATGCTCACAATAAACCGACTCATGAGAGTTTCTAGGGGTTAGCCCAGCCCCCCCTAACCGCGGCCATCACGGTTCCTCTCACGTAGGTAAGTCCTCAAAGGGTACTACAGCTGTTTATTTAATACCCCCCACAATACACGCGTTGGACTTATTAAGAGTAAAACTCAGCCTAGCCAGCTGTATCATAAGAGCATCGTCATCATAGAGAAGGGGTAGTAGCAAATGCTACATAATGATATATAAATATATCTAGGTCGATGCTCCACACGAGTGTCACTAGTCCAGCTTGTTTCTACCACATTGAACCGACATTGGGACTACGTCTCCAAATAAGGGTTGGGTTGCCGCTGTCAGTGACCTCATCTATGGGCTTAACCCCATCTCCCTCGATGAATCCAGAACCACACTCCTGGATAATCCCTTAGTCAAAGGGTCATCAAGATTCTTTTCACAGACTTTACAAAGTCTAGAATCATAACTTTGCCTAGCAGGCGTTGTATTTATTTATCAAGTTCTTATTTTGTAATTAGTCCATCATATTGTTTGAAATTGACATTAGGTCATGATCTATGATCATAAAAGATCATAGTCTATGTCTGAAGAGATTGACCTTAATATCTGAACATTTCAAACTAATGTGGAACTAAAATTCTGCAGTTATGCATATGCACATACATGAATGAAATTAAAATTAGATACATGCAGAGCATAATAGGATTTCGTATCTTAAAATATATATCATACTTCATAATTCAAATGCATAAAATTTTTAAAATTCTTCTATTATAAGATGTTGCAAATTAGTTGCCTACAAATGAGACCTTCCAAATTTAAATTGGTTGCCTACAAGTGAGACCTTCCAAATTTAAATTGGTTGTCTACAAAAGAGACCTTCCAATTTTATGTTGCCATTTTCTAGTACCACCTCTTATACAAATAATGGTTGTCTACAAAAGAGACCTTCCAATTTTATGTTGCCATTTTCTAGTACCACCTCTTATACAAATAAAAATAAAAATAATATTTGTACATACGTGCTTTAAATTTTTCAAGTGTATTCTTGCATAACACCTTGTAATTAATCATGTAACAAATGCAAGTTATCTAAAAAGATATATGAGCATTTATTGCAATATTCATCAAAATGCAATAAAAGTGATAAACTTTACATTTGAAGATTTAAAATATAATCCACCATATAAAATAGAATTTTAAAAAATGCACCTCTTTAATTTGGTTCGCTCATATATTGATCATTTATCATTAGACAATATATGATGCAAGAAATGTAATTAAATAAATGCATATGAATTTTTCTCATAATTCCGGTCCTCTTATTCCAAACCAAAAACTCCTAAAGTGAAAAGATTAAAGTTTTACTCGGGTAGTTAGCCAGGTAAGGATAGTAATAGAGGTTGATCAAAGATCAATTAAGTACCTCGTTCCTTGCAGAGCGCATTACGTAACCTTTAAACCTTGCCTTAGACACCAACTAATCCAAGAAAACTTGAATCGGTTCACTCAATGAGTTTTTGTTTCTTAACAGTAACAGAAAACTTTAAAATATTTTCTGCAAGCATTTAATTTTCCTAAGCAATTATACTGCAAGCATATGTTGGATAAGGCCGAGGAGGGGTTTACCTATTGATGTTCGAACCTCATGATTTTCATGTCTTAAGAGTAAAAACTCATCTGCTGTAGACAACTGCCACAGAAGTTGCTGAACAAATTTGCATTCACTTTTACCACCTTCTGTACTAAGATTATTAGATGCATAAATACACTAAAATATGGAATTATTAATAGAATGCACCATATTATTGATAGCTTAAAGAAATAATAGTATTAAACCATGAACAAATCCAGATATTTCAAAGCATCTATGCATCCAGAGTTTGTTCTCTTTATTCTTGTCAAAACCATGCATATAAAATTTTTAAAATAAAATGTGCATTGCTACAAATTTATTGCATGTTTCAAATGCGAGCATATTCACTAGCACAAGGGAATAAGGGTAGGTTTTAGATGATTCTAACAAATATAAACTAGGCTTTTAGAAACCAATAAAGGTTGTTTGATATTCGTAACTTACAATAATTATTGATTATAAACCAACTATAAGACAAATGTAATTAACTGTTAAATTAAATTAACAGAAATATTTAGCTACAATTTTTTAATTATTATTATTTTTTTTAAATAACCAAAACTGTTTACATGAACAGTAACTTTTTTAATAAAAATGAACAGTACCGTTTTCAAAATAAATGAACAGTAATGTTTTTTTTAAATAAAATTAAAACTGTTTTTTTATGAACAATACAATCTTTATTTTTGGAATGAACAGTAACAGTTACAATTTTTTTTCCTCGGATTTTATAACATCAAATCAATAATACTAATAGATAAACAAATATATAATTAAAGCAATTACATTTTCTTTGTGTTAACAACAACTATAAAATTCCTCTGTTTTTTTTTTAACAGTAACAAAACTTTTTTTTTTAAAACAAAAAGATAATCAATTTTCTTTCTGTTTTTTTTATTCGGATGAACAGTAAACATCTCGAATGAACAGTAACTTTAAAATAATTTCAGATTTAAATCAAAGCTATAAACTTCTCAATCTTCTAGATTGTTGGGAATTTATCAAATAAATAAAGATTATAGCATGAATTTAAACCCAGAAATTAAATAAATAATACATCAAAGATAGATAATATAAATTAGAGAAACAGGCCTGACGGGAGCAGTCGTGTAAACACTGCCCTAGAAGATTGAGGACCCGCCTATCGCCCTGGTGCAGTTGATCCCTCCCCCCCTAGCGGTAAAAACCCCCGGAAACGGCCCGGCCTCTGCACTCGGGCGAGAGTGCAGAGCTTCAGCTCAGATGAAGAAGTTGCCCATAAAGTAAAACTAAAGTATAGATGAAAATGATATGTAGAGGAGAAAAGAAAACAAGATAAGTTTTCCACATTTTTCTTCATATTTCTTGAGCTCAACATATGTTGTTTATATAGGGGTTGAAAAGAGCCGTTACAAAATCCCTCAATAAATTTCGTAACGTTCGTCATAATGTATAGTCATTATGCCCATTTTAATTACAAATTAAAACACATTAAAACATATTTTAATTGCATATTTTAATTACAAAAATTTATTAGAATTCATTAAGGCAAAATTGCCTTTTCTTTAAAAATATCCAACAGATACTACCAGGCATATATTAACTGAAGTTCTTAAATATTTGCATCAGGCTGATGATCCAAAACAAAGATATTACCGCACGAGGTATGATTGTTTATGACAAGCATGGCTATTCTATTTCTATTTGTCACTTCACTTCTACAAATGTGTGGTCATTATGATGCTAAAGTCATGATATTTCTATGAGAAGCTCTACGAATGCGAATGCTGCAAGAGAATATACAGGAAGAATTGCTTCTGAAGATCAAAAGATTGCTGCATTAAAGAGAGCAGAGGAATTTCAGAGAGATTTAACGTCCCACTATCCTTCATTCATTAAGCCTATGGTTCGATCACATGTATCTGGTGGTTTTTGGCTTGTAAGTTAAAAATCACTCCTACCACTAAATTGAGTCTCGTGCTATCAAGTGAAATCAATATCACTTATTCCTAAAGTGTTTGTATTTTATTATCATTAAGGGACTTCCGACAAAGTTTTGCAAAGAAAACTTTTCTCCTAATGAGCTGAGAGTGATTCTAGAAGATGAGAAGGGTAAGGAACATGCTGTCCTATACCTTGGGAGGAAGAATGGTCTTAGTGGTGGATGGAGAGGCTTTGCAATAGATCATAATTTAGAAGATGGGGATGTCTTAGTATTTGAACTAAGCGAGCCGGCAAGATTTAAGGTAATATTGAATTTCACTTTTTTTAAGTGCCTACTATGGTAAACCTTACTCTCCATGATGTGCAACCTTCCGTTATGCTTTTAGTCGTTTGCATCAAATAGTTATTTTTCGTAGTGCAGATTCTTTTGTTCACAGGTTACTTGATTTTGTTTTGACTTTTGTTGCTGTAGATTAATTGTATTGATAGTCTATAGTTATGTATTTTGGTTTTAAAACTATCCATAAGTACTATAAAACGACAATGTATTGAAATATTGAAATTTAGGGAGAGAAATCTAGTCCAGTAATGACAATTAGCAGATTTCCTGGGCCTCCATACATATAACTGATGTACATGGTGATCATAAGTTCATATGTGATGCTTTAATCCCAGCTCGTGTGTTTCCCTCAAATAATTGTATATGTTTGAATCTTTTGTTAAGTTAAAAAAAATGTTGCTAAAAAGTTGTCTAAGTTCAGGATAAGGGCATATATCTGGATCTAAATGCAGGCTTTATTAAGCTACACTAGACTGATATGCACAGGAGACGGCACTCATATCAAATATGAACTATTTTTCGTGACAAAAGTCAGGGATGCTCGTTAGGTCAAGAGATCTATTTACAGGGTAACCATAGACCAAGGGAATAATGTACTTTTAGTTTCTGCAAACACTCAAAAAGAGAAGAATGCTTGATGTTTGTCGATACAAATGCAATGATTCAGAAGGCTAGAAAGGGTGCTAGTAAGCTAAACAGAATAGGAAAGGAATTAATGAATTGTGAACCAAATTTTCTGGATAATAGACTGAATTACCAACTTTTCCCCAAGTAAATATGAAAACAACTAAGTTTTTAATTGTACATAATCACTTTGCATGGAGCTCAAGATGTTGCCTTTATTCTACTGAAATTAACTTATTTTGACCACCACATGGATGTTCATAGTAAAGATCTCTTTTTCCCCTTGATGAGATGGCTGGTGGATCTCCAAAATCAATTAGATCATATATTAATATTATAGTGATCATCCATCATAACAAATCTTAGGACATCTTCAATACCCTTTAACCGAGCTTTTGCTTTCTCATAACAAACACCTTTTGAACTCTGAATGTTGCTTGATTCATAAAAGGATTACCTGAGTCATAGATAAACGGCCCCGAGTTCAAATTGACTCACCATCTGCAACGGACGCGTAAGACATTTGTGAAAGGCGTCGTTGAGTTTTCATTGGTTGTGATGTTCATGATGAGGAACCTCCCCAGTCGAACTTCAGTCAGTCGTTTGTATAAGTAGTTGTATCACTAACGATGCTCCATACCGTAACATTTTCCTTTCTTTCATCGCGTCAGGTACACATTATGAAGGCGATCGAGGGAGAATCACCTGAAACCGATAAAACTGCAGATTGCGCCGCCGCAGTTTCCAAAACTAAAGCTTCGAGTGGAACGAAGAAGGCAATTCAGGCAGTTTCAAAGAAACGATCCCTCAAAACTGGCTCCGCGAAGGAAGCGCTAGAGGCAACAAAACGCGGACGTAGATAGAATAGTACCTCAGCGTGTTTGCTTATGGTCTGGCCGTTTTTTTGCATCTTTTTTGGGGTCTGATCAGTTCTAGTACTGAAAATTGGTAATCATCCATGCAGCAGGAAGTGCTTATATAGTGAAAAGGACATTGACAGGTAACACTATTTCTGCTGGCACTTGCTATTTAATGAATGAAACTGATGATTTTTGCGTAATGTTAAAGATTCTGTGTTTTGTACTATTAGCAGATTATTTGATGGATTTATTTGCTGGTTGAGCAAATTGCGGGTAACCCCTCCCATCTATACATTTAGTAGCACTTATCAACCCTCAAACTATTTAATAGCACCAACACATCTCGATTTACGAGGTAGAAAGATGGGTATCTGTGGTTTATATTCCTCTTATTAAAGCACCAATATAGAGGTAGTAAGTACCAATAGTGAAGGTATAGATGAGGGGGGGTTATCTGCAATTTACCCTAGATGATTGCGCTGGGCTATTTCCGGAGAAATGTCGGCTGCTTTTCTTATTTTTCTGTATTTTGTTCGGTGACTGGCACGAA
Source organism: Asparagus officinalis (assembly GCF_001876935.1). NCBI lineage: Eukaryota > Viridiplantae > Streptophyta > Magnoliopsida > Asparagales > Asparagaceae > Asparagus > Asparagus officinalis. The sequence continues at coordinate 1,583,898 of NC_033794.1, read as the reverse complement.
ATTGATATTTATCAGATGTCCTTGACCTGTAGTTGCTGCTTACCCCTTAATCTAAGGGGGCGTATGGTAGCTTGCAACTTAAGTGGTTGCAACTCCAGTTGCATGCAACTGGATCAAATTTGTTCAGTTGCAAGCGCTAGTTTTGTTGGAATTCACGGTTGTAGTTGGAGCCACAACTACAAACAACTCTTAGTTGCAACACATGACTTACGTTAAAATCAGTTGTAAGTCATAGTTGCGTCTGACTTATATTTATTAAAAATAAAAAACATTACTTAATATTATAAAAATTCATTAAAGATTTATAATAATCTTTTAAAATTTTATTATTATAATAATTTCTTAAAAAAGTTTTAAAAATAAAGTTATTTAAAAATATTTTTCCTAAAAATGTTTTTTTGTGAAAGTAATATCTTTCAAAAAATTCATTAGATAATTTTTTAAAATATAATTATTTATTGTTCTGCAAAAATAAAAGTATTATTCTTTTGAAAATATTATTTTTCAAAAAAATATTTTTTAATAAAATAATATTTTTCAAAAAGTATTAATTTTAAGAAGTAACCTTTTGTAAATATTATATTTTAAAAATATATTATTTTTTAAATAATATATTTTTCATAAAGTAATATATTTTTAAATAATATATTATTTAATAAAATATTATTCTTAAGGTAATTTATTACTTTTTAAAATATATATATTATTATTTTAAAAGTTTGACAAGAATTAATAACTTTAATAATTTATTAATGGTAAAAAATAAGCTGCACATGTAAAATTCTAAGCAAAATCAAACAGCTGCAACTGTAAGTTGTAAATTTTAAGTTTTGAACTAGACATTTGTAACTGTATTTGAATGTAAGAAGAGTTGCAACGTTTCAGTTGCGTACAAGTAACATTTACATTGCAACTATAGTTGCAAGCAACCTAACGCACGATAAATCTTTTTACCTTTGGTTGAGGTTTTAGATCTTTTTGTCAGAGCCCAAGCCGCCCACATGTTGATAATCAAGAAAAAGCAGCAGCCATCTTTGAAAATTTGAGAAGAAAACAAAACAGTGGGCCCCACTGCTACAGTAAAATATTAATATTTTATTATGCATAGTGTTTTTCTAAAAACTATAAATAGGGCTCCAAATCCTTAAGGAAATCTCATCCCAGAAACAACTTCTTATATAAGAAGAGTGAGAGAGAAAAAAATAGAGAGAGTTTCTCCTTGTAAAGAGAGAGTTTGTAACTCCAGAGTTTTTTCCTCATAGTGAATTCTTCTATCCTTGCCCGTGGACGTAGGCAATCAAGTGCCGAACCACGTAAATCTGTGTGTCCAACATTTTATCTCTACTTTTGCTCTACTATTGCTGCGACCCTGCTCTATTAGGCCCCGGGTTTGTCCCAACAAGTGGTATCAGAGCCAACTTAGGGTACTTGTATATATCTACTTATCGTATGCTCTGTGGCTGCCACCAAAGGTGGATCATCCACATCAGAAAATAAGTTAGGTTATCACTTACCCTTTGAAGGTGACGGGTACTATTCACGAGTACGGCACTGTTCACAAATACGGTACTATTCACAAGTACGATATTATTCACGGATACGGTTACTGTTCATAAATACAGTACTATTTACGTGAAATAGTAAGAAGTTACTGTTCGTGGTAGAAGCAATGGCGGCGAAGTTCAAGATCGAGAAATTCGACGGGAGTAATTTCTCACTGTGGAAGTTGAAGATAAAGGCTATCTTGAGAAAAGATAATTGTCTGGCGGCCATTGGTGCAAGGCCGGACGACATCACAGATGATAAGAAGTGGAACGAGATGGACGAAAATGCTATTGCAAATCTCCATCTGGCATTAGCAGACGGGGTGCTGTCAAGCATAGAGGAGAAGAAGACAGCAAAGGAGATCTGGGATACTCTAACAAAGCTATATGAGGCGAAATCCATGCACAATAAAATCTTCTTAAAAAGGAGACTTTACACTCTGAGGATGGCGGAATCTACATCGATGACCGACCACATCAACACCCTAAACACACTGTTCTCCCAACTCACAACGTTGGGATATACAGTTGGTGCGAATGAGCGTGCAGAACTTCTACTTCAGAGTCTACATGACTCGTATGATCAACTCATCATCAACCTGACGAACAACGTCCTCACGGACAATCTAGTCTTCGACGATGTTGCAGCCGCTGTTCTGGAGGAAGAAAATCGGCGCAAGAACAAGGAAGACAGGCAGACAAGTTCGCAGCAAGCGGAGGCCTTATCGGTGACGAGAGGAAGATCAACAGAACGTGGCTCCAGTGGGAGTCATGCCCATGGTAGATCGAAATCACGAAGTAAGAAGAATATCAAATGCTACAACTGTGGCAAAAGAGGGCACGTCAAATCGGAGTGTTGGCACAACAAGAAGAGTGGAGATAAAAAGTCTTCAGAGCCATCAACATCTCAAGGATGTGTTGTCAGCACGTAAGAGGATGGTGAAATTCTATTCAGTGGAGCAACCACTGTTGATGAAGGCAGAAAGAAGTTTGCTGATGTCTGGCTTCTAGATTCAGCAGCCTCTTGGCACATGACCTCTCGGAGAGATTGGTTTCACAAATATGAACATATCTCAGGAGGATCTGTATTCATGGGGAATGATCATGCCTTGGAGATTTGTGGTATTGGTACTATCAAAATCAAAATATTTGATGGTACAATACACACCATTCAAGATGTGCGACATGTGAAGGGCTTGAAGAAGAATCTATTGTCTTTGGGACAATTAGATGAGCTCGGATGTAAAACTCATATCAAAAATGGAATCATGAAGATTGTTAGAGGGGCGCTTGTGGTAATAAAAGGAGAAAAGATAGCTGCAAATCTGTACATGCTCAAGGGAGAGACTCTGCAGGAAGTTGATTCATGTGTGGCATCAACCAGCCGTGGAGAAGAACAAACCATGATGTGGCATCGCAAGCTAGGCCACATGTCAGAACGAGGCTTGAAGGTTCTCTCCGATCAGAAACTGCTTCTTGGACTTAATTCGGTAGCTCTTCCATTCTGCGAGCATTGTGTTACAAGCAAGCAGCATCGACTGAAGTTCAAGACGTCGAGTTCTAGAAGCAAGCCAATTCTGGAACTGGTTCATTCTGATGTATGGCAAGCACCAGTTACATCCTTGGGAGGAGCAAAATACTTTGTGTCCTTTATTGATGATTACTCCAGGAGATGTTGGGTGTATCCTATCAAGAAGAAGGCGGATGTGTTCTCAGTTTTTAAAGCCTACAAAGCGCGGGTCGAGCTTGAATCTGAGAAGAAGATCAAGTGCTTAAGGTCAGATAATGGAGGAGAATACACAGACGGTGAATTCCTAGCATTCTGCAAGCATGAAGGCATCAAAAGACAATTCAGTACGGCTTATACTCCTCAACAAAATGGAGTGGCGGAGCGGATGAACAGAACTCTGTTGGAAAGAACAAGAGCTATGTTGGCTACTGCAAATCTGGAAAAAGTCTTTTGGGCGGAAGCAGTAAAAACCGCCTGTTATGTGGTGAATCGATCTCCATCAAGTGCAATACAATTGAAGACGCCGATGGAGATGTGGACTGGCAAGCCAGCCGATTATTCTAACCTCCATATATTTGGATGTCCAGTGTACGTAATGTACAATGCCCAAGAAATTACAAAGCTGGATTCAAAATCCAGAAAATGTATATTCTTGGGGTATGCTGATGGAGTAAAGGGGTATCACCTGTGGGATCCCACTGCCCACAAGGTTATCATCAGCAGAGATGTTATCTTTGTAGAGAACCAACTACAAAGTAAAGAGAAAGAAAGCAGTTCGAGGAAGGACTCAGAGACTGTAGCTGTTCAGGTAAAGAGAAAGAAAGCAGTTCGAGGAAGGACTCAGAGACTGTAGCTGTTCAGGTAGAAGATAATCCGAATTTTTCTAAAGCGACACCGGAGCATGATGTACAAGAACCAGTCGAGGCCGAGGCTCCAGAAGTTCAAAGGTCAACTCGTGAGAGAAGACCACCGACTTGGCACTCGGAGTATATTACAGAGAGTAATGTTGCATACTGTCTTCTAACAAAAGATGGAGAGCCATCAACTTTTCATGAAGCTATAAATGACACAGATGCATCTTTGTGGATGGCAGCAATGCAGGAAGAAATTGAAGCTCTCCATAAGAACAAGACTTGGGAACTTGTGTCACTGCCACAAGGAAGAAAGACCATTGGAAACAAATGGGTCTACAAGATCAAGCGAAATGGCGATGATCAAGTGGAGCGGTATCGTGCTAGATTGGTGGTAAAAGGATATGCTCAGAAAGAAGGTATTGATTTTAATGAAATATTTTCTCCTGTAGTTCGACTAACAACAGTCCGAATTGTCCTGGCTATGAGCGCTATATTTGACTTACAACTAGAGCAGCTAGATGTGAAAACAGCATTTCTTCATGGAGATCTTGAAGAAGAAATTTACATGCTCAAACCAGAAGGTTTTGAAGAAAAAGGAAAAGAGAACTTGGTTTGCAGATTGAACAAATCTCTGTACGGTCTAAAGTAGGCGCCGAGATGTTGGTACAAGAGATTTGATTCATTCATCATGAGCCTTGGATACAACAGACTTAATTCAGACCATTGTGCATATTTCAAGAGGTTTGGTGAAAATAACTTTGTTATCCTATTGTTGTATGTTGACGACATGTTGGTTGCAGGCCCCAACAAAGATCGTATCCAAGAATTAAAAGCTCAGTTGGCTAGGGAAATTGAAATGAAGGATTTAGGATCTGCAAACAAGATTCTAGAGATGCAAATTTACCGAGACAGAGTTAATAGGAAGATTTGGCTTTCTCAGAAGAACTATTTGAAGAAAATCTTGCGACGTTATAACATGCAAGATTGTAAGTCAATTTCTACCCCACTTCCTGTTAATTTCAAGTTATCCTCCAGTATGAGTCCTAGCAGTGAAGAAGAGAGGATGGAGATGTCTCGAGTGCCGTATGCATCAGCAGTGGGAAGCTTAATGTTCGCGATGATTTGTACAAGACCAGACATTGCACAAGCAGTGGGAGTGGTTAGTCGATACATGGCGAATCCTGGTAAAGAGCATTGGAATGCTGTAAAGAGGGTTCTAAGATACATTCAAGGAACCTCAAATGTTGCATTATGTTATGGGGGATCTGATTTTATTGTCAGTGGATATGTTGATTCTGATTATGCAGGTGATCGTGATAATAGCAAATCCACCACAGGTTATGTGTTTGCACTTGCTGGCGGAGCTGTAAGCTGGGTTTCAAAACTGCAGTCAGTTGTGGCTACTTCAACAACAGAAGCAGAGTATGTAGCAGCTACACAAGCCAGTAAAGAAGCGATGTGGTTGAAGATGGTGCTGGAGGAACTCGGCTATGAACAAAAGAAGATATCTTTATTTTGTGACAGTCAGAGTGCTTTGCATTTGGCAAGAAATCCAACCTTTCATTCAAAGACCAAGCACATTCGAGTTCAGTATTACTTCGTTCGTGAGAAAGTAGAAGAAGGAACAGTGGATATGCAGAAAATTCACACCAAGGACAACCTAGCAGATTTTTTAACAAAAGCAGTCAATACTGACAAATTCATTTGGTGTAGATCCTCTTGTGGTCTGATGGAGACGTAAGCAACATGAAGAAGGCAAGATAGAAAGAATGGTGTGAAGATATGATTGATACTCAATCAAATCTTCAAGTGGGAGATTGTCAGAGCCCAAGCCGCCCACATGTTGATAATCAAGAAAAAGCAGCAGCCATCTTTGAAAATTTGAGAAGAAAACAAAACAGTGGGCCCCACTGCTACAATAAAATATTAATATTTTATTGTGCATAGTGTTTTTCTAAAAACTATAAATAGGGCTCCAAATCCTTAAGGAAATCTCATCCCAGAAACAACTTCTTATATAAGAAGAGTGAGAGAGAAAAAAATAGAGAGAGTTTCTCCTTGTAAAGAGAGAGTTTGTAACTCCAGAGTTTTTTCCTCATAGTGAATTCTTCTATCCTTGCCCGTGGACGTAGGCAATCAAGTGCCGAACCACGTAAATCTGTGTGTCCAATATTTTATCACTACTTTTGCTCTACTATTGCTGCGATCCTGCTCTATTAGGCCCCGGGTTTGTCCCTAACACTTTTTACCTTTGGCTTGAGCAATTGCTACTTTAAGTAGCTAGCCTAATTCACTAACCATATTTATTACAATTTCCTCGTCATATAAGTCCAAGTTAAGTCTAAAACTAGACCTGATCCTCATTTTGGGTCTACATTCTAGAACGAGAACCAGCTCGATTTGACGAAGGAAAATAAATATCCAGTTTTTAGCTCTTTCTGTTCATATATATAATATATTTGAGGACAAAAGTATCACCCGAAAAAATGTTATTAAAAAAAGAATTTATTTTTATCTGTTGTCTTGTCCGAGTTAAGACAGCTTTCGGGTAACTTGGAGCCTAATTATTAGGTAAGATAATTTATTTTGGCTTTGTTTTTGCAAGTTTGCTGATGAGTCAAAACAACTACGTTGAAATTTTTGTCATGCACGTTGTACTATATTCTTATTATATTATTGATTGATGCTTCTAGCTGAAGTTTAACAAAAAAAAAACTACTTATTTAGTGGGTGCTAAATATGCATTAATTATTCTCTCTCGTAAATTGCTACCAGGGATTACGTTTTCTATTTTTTTTTTCTTATAAATATTTGAGCTTTACAATATCAAAATAATAGAAGACTTGTGGTACTAATACTATATATTAGCCTAATATTTTCTCATTATGACGATTATTGCCAAACTGTACGTCATGCTTCGTCTTCCCCTTCTATTCTTTTAAATAAAATTGCACACAAAATAAGTGTGGAAAATTTAATTTAATTTGTAGTGGAAAAAGCAGAAAGTACAGGGAAAGAAAGAAACATACATAATTTCCCACCTAAAGAACTTGAGTACAAAGTGAGAATGTGGTGCTAAAACCCATTATTATGAAAGACCAATCAAGTTTGACGGTTTTATTATGAAACCCTCCAGCATTATTTTTTTTCAATGCGACACCCTCCGGTGAAAAAAAAAGGTAGTGCTAAAATCCATTTACTTGAACCAGCAGTTTACATCTTTTTAGTACACTGTTAATGGAGTCCCCACCCCCTAAAGGAATCTATTAAGGGTGGTGCTACAGGGACCCAAAAATACGGGACCCTACATGAGACATGTGAGTTGTCGGCTTTTTGTCTCATGATATACTGTTTATGAACAGTATATCATGAGATATAGAACCGACACCTGATATGTCCCATGTAGAATCCCTAAAGCATTTTTCATCTATTAATAAAGTTGAGGCTTTAAACTTGAGTGAGAATGTGGTGCCTGCTGGTACGAGCCAAACCTTATCCGTTAGGTCCGGTCACCGCCTCGTGTCCGTGACGCGTGTATAACTCGGCGGCTGCAGCCCCCCAGTAGCGGTCGATGGTTGTGGGTGGCGGTTGTTTTTAAATTACCGAGAAAAGCGTAGATCCTCCACTACCCGACAAAATACTTATTCTGTTAGCAAATGACAAAACTGCC
>NC_033794.1:1568374-1576310 GCF_001876935.1 Asparagus officinalis | reverse complement strand
ACTGCCTTGAGCTTCTTGTGCCGCGGACGTGGGAAGCCGCCCCCGCGCGCACACGGGTTCGTGATTTTTGATATTTAGAACCTTCCCCTTTGTACCTTTTGCAGATCTTCATCTTTCTTTTCCTTTTCCTATATTTAATTTAATTTAATCTAATTAAAGCGTGTTTAGACGTATAGATTTTAATTAAATGAGAGCCACTTTCGAAGTAAGTTTAGGGGCTCTCTAAATTCTAGTAGGAAAAACAATAATCTGTTAATTGTATGCAATTGAACAATTTTTCACTTTAGCCCTATTTAAATTTTTTATTATTAAAATCGACCCTTTTTTCTTTTATTTACCAAAACCGACCCGATTTCTTGATTAGCGGCTTAATCACATTCCTAATTAGTCGGGGTTGCCAACCCCGACTATTTAGGATATTAATTTTTAGGGTTTAAGGCTTCTAATTAGGGTTTAAGACCCTCCTAAATAGTCGGGGTTGGCAACCCCGACTAATTAGGAATGTGATTAAGCCGCTAATCAAGAAATCGGGTCGGTTTTGGTAAATAAAAGAAAAAAGGGTCGATTTTAATAATAAAAATTTTTTAAAAGGGCTAAAGTGAAAAATTGTTCTATGCAATTTCGTGGAAACTGATTGACATTGACAATTTAGCAGAAGCTAAGGGGCTTATCCACAAAATTAAACATACTATCGTTTAAAAACCGCGTCGCGCTCATCCTTTGCTCCTCCGAACCTATAAAAATCCCCAAAATCCCCCTCTCGTCTCCGCATCCTAAATCCTCTTTCGAAAACCCAAGCCCTAAAAATCTCATCTTTGGAAACCCTAGCAAATGGACTGCGAGCCCCCTTCACCATCCCTGAAGCGCAAGATCGGATCCTCGATCTGCTTCTCCTGCTGCTAGATCAAGGATCAAGTGCCGGACTCTGATCTACCGATATCGGCCGCCGACCATCACCGGCGGGGTTTCAGCCCGCTGATTTCAAAGTACGATCCCTTGAGCTACGCGCTCTCAATTTCGACGAACGGAATCGTTTGATGATCTCTGATTTCCGCCGGCGATGAGGAAGCTTCCGGCCACCGGAACTCTCACCTCTCGTCAAGTGCTGCCGGCGTCGCCGCCGGTGACGGTGAGGGTTGCCTAGAGGCTAGTTGGAGTTTCGAGATGTACGTTGTATATATATTTGTAAATTGCTAATATTATTATTTGAGAATTTAAAAAAAAAAATCCCCCTAGTGCTAATGTGCGCCGCTGGACGAAACTGCTGTTTTGACGCTGTAGGGGTTACGTGTAGTGTGACGTTAGCATATTGACAGAAGAATTGAACTTTTAATTTCATTTTGTTTACTGTGTTTAATTAACTAGTCGGTCCCGTTCACATTGATTAATCCATAACATCCTTTCTTAATTTAGGTTCTATGCAATGCGTTCATAGGATCTACTACCAAAAATCATGATGAATCTGATGACTGGACTATCATGATATTATTGATCCATATATCATGTTTGTAGAATGAAAAATGCCTCAGGGACACTAAAATAGGGGACTCAAATAGGGGATCCTGAATGGGACATGTGAGGTGTCGCCTCCTTGTCCTGTGATGTACTGTTCATAAACAGTACATCATGAACAGTGTATCACGGGACAGGGAAGCGACACCTCACATGTCCTATGTAGGGTCCCTTATTTTAAGGTTCCTGTAGCAGCACTATTGTAGAATATATCTACGTCAAAAGACATGAAGTATTCGAAGACTAAAGAGTATACGAAAAAACAAAAGGAAATGAGAAATGTCGATAGAAGGCAAATTATTGACTCTAAGCTAAAAGATGGATTTGAGCCTTCTTATATGGGGTAAAATAGGATTTGGATCTTTTGCAACACCCAAAAAAAAAATAGTGACGCGATCACTACTTAATCATAACTATTTATTATCAGGCGGATCCAATAAATGTAGTAAGTGACGTGATGCTGCATGGTTAATAATTTACAAAAATTTATAACTGTATTTTGAAAAATTATACAATCACATTATCAATGAAACTACCAAAGTGGGTTGCATTTTAGAAACTTCAATCCTTACTGATGTAAGACAATTTTAACTCACTTACCTGATTCTAGGTAATAGAAAATAGGGTTGTTAAGAGTTTAAATTTTATGTTAGATGAGTCTATTTTCTTATAATTTTATAGTTTGATTTGAATATAAATTTTGATTAATAAGATTAGTCATGGAATTCAAATTGTAGTAGGAATTAAGGGGTGCATGTAATGGCAAATAGATTTTGATTTTAAAAATATATTAGGGATAATATTTGAGGCCTATATATTGGATATCATTCTCCAAAGTTTAAGTTTATTAGATCTAACCAATAAACTATGTCATTATTTTCTTCATTTTGTTATTTATTTAGATCATCTTAGATCAAATCCTAGCCTTACATTTATTTCCTCTCAATCTTAAATCTGTTAGAATAATCTAAAATTTCCAAACACTTCACGTGGCCTTTGATCTGTTAGTCTGTTGCTCTACCTTTGGCTAAAAAATCTTTAAAAATCTGATTAGCCTATAAAGTGACATCTATTTTTTCAATAAGGCCTAAAAACTGTCTCTAGGGAGAATAAGACCTAACAATTAACACATCCAACTAATAAGCTCCTAATTGTCGAATTTTTAACTTGAGCGGAAAATTTTAAATATTTTTTCATATATACCCCTCAAATATTCCTCAATTATAGATTTGCACTTATAAAATTTAATTATTTTCAATGCCTCATCCTTTTATCCTCCCCTCTCCCACTCCTTCTCCTCTTTCCTCTTTCCTCTTCCCAAAAATCATCACCCTTACCTCCTCCTCTCTCTCCTTCTATAACGTTAGTCCTCTTCTCAATTGTTGATAATAGTGTTGATAATAGTGTTAGTAGTGGGTTTTTAGTCTCATATTAGTTGTGAGAACACACCTCACCCTTCTCTACGTGTATAAATATATGTACACACTCAATATTCAACTAAAGGGAAAATTTATCCAAAACTCTCTCTCTCTCTCTCTTATTTTAACATGGTATCAGAGGTAGGGTTATTATTTCACTTTCAATAAAATTTTTTTTTACGCTTCTGTGTTCTTTTGCCAAATCTTGGCCTTACTGCTTTGCAGTCGTTTAACGTTTTTTTGCGTTCCTCTGCCAGATTTTTAGCATTGCCGCTTTACGACCTCTTAACGCATTTCGCGTTCTCGTTTAGCCTTCGGGTTTTATTTTAATCTTCGGGGTTATATTTTAACGGCATTACCATTTTAAGATCATCTCTTGATCTCAACTTTACGACATATCGGTTTTTCAAGACCGTCTCTCGGTCTCAAATTAATGGTATCGTCGTTTCAAGCCGTCTCTCGGCCTCAAACAAACGACGTTGTCGTTTCACAGTCAGTAACGACATCGCCATTATAATCATTCTCGACGTCTCAACGTCTCAACATCGGCATTACTCCGTTGTAGGTCTCCGACGTGAGCATCAGATTGCTAATAATCCAGATTTTAATGAGAGGATCAAACACATTGAGATCGATGCTCATTTTGTCAAGTTATCAATGATAAGATAATTCTACTTCCTCATGTGTCATCCGCCAACGAGCTTGCAGATTTCTTCAGAAAGACCTTATATGTTCATCGGTTCCAGTTTCTTGTACGCAAACTCACTTTGTTTGATCCAACATGAGTTTGAGGGGACTGTTGATAATAGTGTTGATAATAGTGTTAGAAGTTGGTTTTTAGTCCCACATTGGTTGTGAGAACACACCTCACCCTCCTCTACTTGTATAAATATATGTGACACTCAATATTCAACTAAGGGGCTGTTTGGTTCGTTTTCTAGATATAGGGAAATGCATTTCCATGTACAAAAACATAAGTTTTGAGTTTTCCAAACTTTTCCAAGAAATAAATTGTTTCGCTTTGGTTCGCACAAAAAAAATAATGGAAAACCAATGTATTTATTTTTCTTGTGTTTGGTTCGCATGGAAAAAAAGGGAAAACTTTTGTTTATATAGCAAAAAGCTGACGTGGCTGCAGTTTTCGTCGATTTCATGAGGTTGAGGAAAGAATTAGGGGAAAGAAAAAAATTTGATGTGTCGGCGATTTTCACCGAGTTTCCCTTCTTCAACCCTAGCGAACCAAAGATGGGAAAAAAATAGACGAAAAACTTATATCCTATATGGCCACGAAAAATATGATGTGGAGGAGGTGTAAAACTTTTCCACCGAGTTAAAAAACGAACCAAACAGCCCCTAAAGGGAAAATTTACGCAATACTCTCTCTCTCTTACTTTAACATCAACCTCTCTCTCTTCTCTCATTAATTTTGCCGTTCAAATCAAAATTTTAGCTAGCTACCGGAGTAGGCATTATTGGTTAAATGTTTTTAGGTTTTATTATTGTCGGTGTCAGTTTTTAGGTTTTATTAGAAAATATGTGTTACTTTATAGACTTCTGATATTTTAGCCCCCTAACTTTTTCAACAAAAAATACAAAATAAATATTGTTCATTACCCTCCCTCCACTTCGAGTTCTCTTTTAGACTCTATTGAAAACAAAAGAAAATAGTGTCATTGTTGTTCCTTCCTCTTCTTCCACCCGAAGAAGCAAGCAAACAAAAACTCGCCACTTGTCTTCTTCAAAATCGAACCTCCTAAGTTGGGACCTCTCCACCTCTAAGCACACATGTCCTTAGTTTATAGGGGAATGCGACGGAGGAAAGTGGTGTCACATAACACCCGTTCTTCTAAGGTGGGTCCGCTCATTTTGATTATTTAGTAGGTGATTATAATTTTATTTTTTAGTGCAAATTAAGAATGTGTGCAATACAATAGGTATAATGAGTGTTATATTTTGAATGTATCATAATCACTTATTAAATATTTAACAATTAAGATTAAAAATAGTTATCTCCACTCAAGAGAGTTTAGCTAAACTGGTAAGCTACCTATGAGTAGTACTCCAAGATCTCATGTTTGACGCTCCCGGTGAGCATCCACAGGAATTTAATTCCCTGAAATACGCAATGTCGTGCGTTTGGGGGGTGCCTCTTAGCCACACCTGTTGGTTTGATACATGTGGTTTGAAGGATCGTGGGGAAGTTCCCTCATCAAACCAAAAAAACAGTGATCTCTTCGCTATTTTTTTTTATAATGGAGAGGATCCAATTTTGGTAAAATATTGGATTGGCGAGTTATCCCATTAGATATTTGGTAATATCTTGTTTAAAAAGATCTAATTTGTATGAAACTTATTCTAGCATCCTAGATTTCTAATACTTGTTATCTTTTCTCAAGCTTCTTAAATTGTATATGAAATGTTGGGATTAGAAGACCAAAAATGGACAGAAAAAGTTGATTTATTAATTATTATTTTTTTCTCAAAATTTTCGTGATTAAAAAGTTTGAGGTTTCAAATTGATTACTCCACATAACCAAGGAAAAAAAGGGATATCTGATCCATACCACTCAACATTTACACGTGGAAGAAAATGAACATGAAACTTCTAATTAAATCTGACAAGATTACCAAAATACTCTTTATAATTGTTAGAGCACGAATATTGAGGAGAAAGATAACTCTCACTAATTCATGAGTACATTTATTTATAGATGTTAGAGAGACTTGACAAGTAAAATCTCTACGCTAGATAAGAAATAAGAAGGGTAGTGCGTTGCTCAATATAGATTGATGCGCTACCAATTATAGAAGATAAAGACTTCATGATGAATTCATTTAGGATGTGGACGAAACCAATTGCTACTGACAACCAAATGAAGTTAAGTTAGCGTACTACTGATGCAACTCCTTTCACGAGCTTAACATGAAGAGCAAAGTAACAGACTTTGTTTGCAAGGGTTTTGGGAGTACATATTAAGAAAACAATAGTTAATTATCAAGTATTTAAAAGAATAAATTGTAAATATATAATCCCCCTCTTCTACACTTTTGAGCCACCATATAATTTCCCTTGACTTAATTATTTAAGGCTTATAGCCCTCTTAACGCATGAGAGGGAGATGGTTGGCACATGCAATTTATTTTTCTAATAACGATAATCTACTATGCTAAGTGTTAATTACACGGACGGATGAGACAATTGGGAGGTTCCAATACGACTCCCATGACTTTGTGTTTGACTCGTAGCTAGCTAAGTTATCAAAAAGAAATGCTAACAAACAGGGGCGTAGCCAGGGTACTCTTGCCCTGGGCAGCTGCCCAGGGCAAGAAAACGGCCGGCTCTTTACATCCCAGCTCCTACTTCTCCGTCGGTTGGCCAGCCCTCTACGCCTCCGTTCTCTACGGCGGCGTCTTCGGCCTCCTCTCCATGGGCGCCACCCTCTCCGTCGCTGTTCCGGCCACGGTGGTGATCTGGATCACCGTCCTCATGTTGCTCGTCTTCGCGTGGAAACCAAGGAGGACGCTGGTGATGGAGGTAGTATGGCAGTGACGTAGCCCAGCGATTTTTTGCCAGGGCAAAAAAAATTCCTGGCTACGCCACTGCTAACAAATGAAGTTGAATGGGATTATTTGCTATTAATTAAAGGTATAAATGAAGGGGTTTATTTGTAACTTACCTCCCAAAAAATTAAGCTTACAATCCGTTAGAAGAACAAGAATAATAAACGACACGTGCTTTAATTCTTTTTGGAGGGAGGCGGGATTGTAACACTTTCTATATGATTTAAAAGAATAAAACATTGCCACATTTGTGGTTTTAGAAAAAGGGATTAAATATATTTTCATTCCCTAAAATATGTGTTCTCTCTTGGGGTTGTTTTGCCAATGCTTACCTTCTGATTAACTTAGGTTTTTTCAATGAATAACCACCTTTAAAAATATAGTTCGAACCTTAGAAAGCACCTTTGAATTTTTTTAATACATGAACCCTCTGACGAGTAGCTTTGCTTTTTAATCAATCACTTTTCATCAAATTTTGTTCAATTAATACCTAAAATATATAAACCATTCTCATCAATTACATGTGCTTAACATGTGTTTCGCAACTACATGTGTAATTAATGAGAGTAATTTAGGCAACTGCGGTTTTAATTGAGCAAAATTTAATAAAAAGTGATTTATTAAAAACTAAACCCACTTATAAGATGGTTTATGTATAAAAAAAATTCAAAGGTGTTTTTTATTGATTTGACCTATTTTAAACGTGGTTTTTATGGATACCAAGCCCACAAAATTTTTAGAAGCTAGAATTCCCCACTACTAAATCATTACCTCGTGGACACTCTTAATGAGTCGGTAGGGAATATACATTACCGCTTAGGTTGGAATGGAAAAAAATTATTATTCATTCAAAATATTCCCAAATTATTTATTAATTATTCATACAAAAAATAAAATAAAATAAAAATGAAATGATCTTTATTTCCACTTCAATTTCTGACTGCGCCCAAAACATTCCATTCTTACATTCATTACATTTCATTTCTTGCTCCATTCCGTTCGTTCTCAATCGATCCAATTTCCACGTACCAAAGGAGTTGTTAAAAATTAAATTAGATTTTTTTAATAAACTCTAAGTTTAAGGGGTTTTCTTATATTTTGAAAGATTTGATAATGGTGCAAAGTTGATGGGAGTTTTCTGATATTTAGCCTTAATTTATTACCCAATGGTTAATAAATTCCCCGGCCCAAATCCCCAAATCCACTCCTAATAGCCCGGGAAAGTATAAACAACCTCCTATTAATTAGAGAGAGAGAGAGAGAGAGAGAGAGCGATTAGTAACCCCCTCTACCTGTCACTCTCTCCTCTCTTCCCTCGCTTTCTCTCTCTAAATCCCGAGAGAGCCAAGGAGCCAACTCGATATTTTCAATTTCTTGATCCTCTCTCAAAATCCCCCCCAAAAACCCCCCCCCCCCTCCCAAAACCCTAGCCCCCTCTCTCCTCC
>NC_033794.1:1567011-1568353 GCF_001876935.1 Asparagus officinalis | reverse complement strand
GCCAGGTTTCCAGCGGCGCCGTCACCGCCGTTAAGTACCGGCTCCCCGATGAGGATCTTGACGCCTTGATCTCGATCTCGTCGCAGGAGGATCTCGATAACATGATGGAGGAGTTCGATCGGTTAAATGAGACCGTGGCCGATGGATCTGCGCGGATTCGGATGTTTCTGGAATCCGCGGACTCGAGCGAGGTGATGGATTCTGGCCATGGCGAGAGTTATATCGACGCCGTGAACGGAATTGATCTCAGGAGAAAGGAAGGTATGAGTCCTTCGGTCCTTTCTACTAGTTTTGGCTCCATTGATCAAGATCCGTCGAGGTTGAGGTTTTCCCCTGACGAAACCCTAGTTTCTCGTCGGTTGAATGGTAATTTTGTTAATATTCTGGGTTCTGAGACTTATGGCTGTCCTCTTTTACTTAATGCTGCTTCTATGGTCTCGGTTGGGGATAATTTTAGACCGGTACAGGATAAAATGGAGCCTTTAGCTGTTGTTGAGAGTAATTTGAAGTCTGATAAGCGAAAGGTTGAGGGCTTTGTGGAGGATAACCTCTGTAGATATGATCAGAATCAGAATGATAATAATGGCACTGGTGGTAATGGTAATAATAACAATAGTAAGAGTTTACATCATCAGCCTTTAAGCGAGATGCCTCCACTGCACCCAATTCATATTCAGCAAATGCCTAGCATGATTTTTCGGACAGTGAGATTGAATGATTGTCAAATGAGTCAGGAACCTTTATTACATGCACATGCTAATACTCTAGTAAATGAGCAGAGAAATGGGAATGGGTTAGGAAGTAATGCCGTTCATGAGACTAGGACAGTGCTCCAGAGCTATCATTCTGAGGACCCAATGAGGCTGCAGGCTTCACTGAAGCCAGAGAACTTGGTGGAGACCAAAGTCGAGACAGCTACTGTTGCAGGTAATCTGTCATCACCTCGTCGCGAGAATGGGAGGGTTATTCATCCGAATGTAGAAGCTTTAGATCATGCGAAGGTTTCACATCAAGTGGGAGTAATGGGAGTGGCTGACCCAACTCGGAGGCATTCTCCACCCAAGATTGTTAATGGAGTCGCGGCGGATAGTGTACCTAAGGTCGAGACATTACCCACAGAGAGTCAGTTTGGAACCAATCGGTTCACTCAAGATACATTGCATCCCCATGAGAAAGAGAGCGTAGTGCATCCAAACATAGAAGTTCTTGATTCTGCAAAAGTTTTGATTCCCCATAACACAGTTAGTGGAACCTTGACAAAAAACATGGTGGAACCCAAAGTCGACAACATGGCTGCTTCATCTGAGTTGGTGGCCCATGGATACCCCCAAGTTCTCAAACC